>NW_028167931.1:0-85000 GCF_964194135.1 Talpa europaea
TGTTCTTCTTGTTCTCCTAGTTCTTGTTCATCTCGTATTTCTACATCTCCTTTTTTCTTCTTTTTCAACTTCTTCTGTTTCTAATGCATTTTCTGCTTTTTCACTTACTTCTTCTGCTTCAGCTTTTTCTTCACCTTATTCTTCTCTTATTTCTGCTATTTCGGGTTATTCTCCTGTTATTTCTGCTTTTCGCTTATTCTTTTGTTATTTCTGCTTTTTCCTCTTATTCCCATGTTTCTTCTTCTTGTTCTTCGTGTTCTTCTAATTCTTCTAGTAGTTCTACATATCCTTCTCCTTCTTCTTCTTCTTCATCTTATTCTGTTTCTAATGCATTTTCTGCTTTTCAATTACTGCTTCTTCTGCTTCTTCTTCAGCTTATTCTTCCGTTATTTCTGCTTTTTCTTCTGTTATTGCTGCTTTTTCGGCTCATTCTTCTGTTATTTTTGCTATTTCCTCTGTTTCTTCTCTTTCTTCCTCTTGTTCTTACAGTTTCTCTTGTTCTTCTTTCACTTCTATATCTCCTTCGTCTTCATCTTCTTCGGTTTCCTCTGCATATTTTTGCTTTTTCTATTACTTCTTCTGCTTCCTCTGTTTCAAATTCAGCTTATTCTGTTATTTCTGCTTTTTCGGCTTATTCTTGTTATATCTGCTTTTTCGGCTTACTCATCTGTTATTTCTGATTTATCCTCTTATTCCCCGGTTTCTTCTTCTTGTTCGTCTTGTTCTTCTAGCTCCTCTTGTTCTTCTTGTAATTCTACATCTACTTCTTCTTCATCATCTTTCTGTTTCTTCTGCATTGTTTGTTGTTTCAATTTCTTGCTCTTATTCTGATTCTTCTGCTTCTCCGCAGCTTAATTTTCTGTTATTTCTGCTTTTTCTGCTATTTCTTTGGTTATTTCTGCTTTTTACTCTTATTCTTCTGTTTCTTCTGCTTGTTCTTCTTGTTCTCCTAGTTCTTGTTCCTCTCGTATTTCTACATCTCCTTTTTTCTTCTTTTTCAACTTCTTCTGTTTCTAATGCATTTTCTGCTTTTTCAATTACTTCTTCTTCTGCTTCAGCTTTTTCTTCACCTTATTCTTCTCTTATTTCTGCTATTTCGGCTTATTCTCCTGCTATTTCTGCTTTTCGCTTATTCTTTTGTTATTTCTGCTTTTTCCTCTTATTCCCATGTTTCTTCTTCTTGTTCTTCTTGTTCTTCTACTTCTTCTTGTAGTTCTACATATCCTTCTTCTTCTTCTTCTTCATCATCTTATTCTGTTTCTAATGCATTTTCTGCTTTTCAATTGTTGCTTCTTCTTCAGCTCATTCTTCTGTTATTTCTGCTTTTTCGGCTTTTTCTTCTGTTATTGCTGCTTTTTCGGCTTATTCTTCTGTTATTTTTGCTTTTTCCTCTGATTCTTCTGTTTCTTCCTCTTGTTCTTACAGTTTCTCTTGTTCTTCTTTCACTTCTATATCTCCTTCGTCTTCATCTTCTTCGGTCTCCTCTGCATTTTTTTGCTTTTTCAATTACTTCTTCTGCTTCCTCTGCTTCATATTCAGCTTATTTTGTTATTTCTGCTTTTTCGGCTTACTCATCTGTTATTTCTGATTTATCCTCTTATTCCCCTGTTTCTTCTTCTTGTTCGTCTTGTTCTTCTAGCTCCTCTTGTTCTTCTTGTAATTCTACATCTCCTTCTTCTTCTTCATCTTTCTGTTTCTTCTGCATTGTTTGTTGTTTCACTTTCTTGCTCTTATTCTGATTCTTCTGCTTCTCCTCAGCTTAATTTTCTGTTATTTCTGCTTTTTCGGCTATTTCTTTGGTTATTTCTGCTTTTTACTCTTATTCTTCTGTTTCTTCTGCTTGTTCTTCTTGTTCTCCTAGTTCTTGTTCCTCTCGTATTTCTACATCTCCTTTTTTCTTCTTTTTCAACTTCTTCTGTTTCTAATGCATTTTCTGCTTTTTCAATTACTTCTTCTTCTGCTTCAGCTTTTTCTTCACCTTATTCTTCTCTTATTTCTGCTATTTCGGCTTATTCTCCTGTTATTTCTGCTTTTCGCTTATTCTTTTGTTATTTCTGCTTTTTCCTCTTATTCCCATGTTTCTTCTTCTTGTTCTTGTTCTTCTACTTCTTCTTGTAGTTCTACATATCCTTCTTCTTCTTCTTCTTCTTCATCTTATTCTGTTTCTAATGCATTTTCTGCTTTTCAATTGTTGCTTCTTCTTCAGCTCATTCTTCTGTTATTTCTGCTTTTTCGGCTTTTTCTTCTGTTATTGCTGCTTTTTCGGCTTATTCTTCTGTTATTTTTGCTTTTTCCTCTGATTCTTCTGTTTCTTCCTCTTGTTCTTACAGTTTCTCTTGTTCTTCTTTCACTTCTATATCTCCTTCGTCTTCATCTTCTTCGGTTTCCTCTGCATTTTTTTGCTTTTTCAATTACTTCTTCTGCTTCCTCTGCTTCATATTCAGCTTATTCTGTAATTTCTCCTTTTTCGGCTTATTCTTGTTATTTCTGATTTTTCGGCTTACTCATCTGTTATTTCTGATTTATCCTCTTATTCCCCTGTTTCTTCTTCTTTTCGTCTTGTTCTTCTAGCTCCTCTTGTTCTTCTTGTAATTCTACATCTCCTTCTTCTTCATCATCTTTCTGTTTCTTCTGCATTGTTTGTTGTTTCAATTTCTTGCTCTTATTCTGATTCTTCTGCTTCTCCGCAGCTTAATTTTCTGTTATTTCTGCTTTTTCGGCTATTTCTTTGGTTATTTCTGCTTTTTACTCTTATTCTTCTGTTTCTTCGGCTTGTTCTTCTTGGTCTCCTAGTTCTTGTTCCTCTCGTATTTCTACATCTCCTTTTTTCTTCTTTTTCAACTTCTTCTGTTTCTAATGCATTTTCTGCTTTTTCAATTACTTCTTCTGCTTCAGCTTTTTCTTCACCTTATTCTTCTCTTATTTCTGCTATTTCGGCTTATTCTCCTGTTATTTCTGCTTTTCGCTTATTCTTTTGTTATTTCTGCTATTTCCTCTTATTCCCATGTTTCTTCTTCTTGTTCTTCTTGTTCTTCTACTTCTTCTTGTAGTTCTACATATCCTTCTTCTTCTTCTTCTTCTTCATCTTATTCTGTTTCTAATGCATTTTCTGCTTTTCAATTGTTGCTTCTTCTTCAGCTCATTCTTCTGTTATTTCTGCTTTTTCGGCTTTTTCTTCTGTTATTGCTGCTTTTTCGGCTTATTCTTCTGTTATTTTTGCTTTTTCCTCTGATTCTTCTGTTTCTTCCTCTTGTTCTTACAGTTTCTCTTGTTCTTCTTTCACTTCTATATCTCCTTCGTCTTCATCTTCTTCGGTTTCCTCTGCATTTTTTTGCTTTTTCAATTACTTCTCCTGCTTCCTCTGCTTCATATTCAGCTTATTCTATTATTTCTGCTTTTTCGGCTTATTCTTGTTATTTCTGCTTTTTCGGCTTACTCATCTGTTATTTCTGATTTATCCTCTTATTCCCCTGTTTCTTCTTCTTGTTCGTCTTGTTCTTCTAGCTCCTCTTGTTCTTCTTGTAATTCTACATCTCCTTCTTCTTCTTCATCTTTCTGTTTCTTCTGCATTGTTTGTTGTTTCAATTTCTTGCTCTTATTCTGATTCTTCTGCTTTTCCGCAGCTTAATTTTCTGTTATTTCTGCATTTTCGGCTATTTCTTTGGTTATTTCTGCTTTTTACTCTTATTCTTCTGTTTCTTCTGCTTGTTCCTCTTGTTCTCCTAGTTCTTGTATCTCTCGTATTTCTACATCTCCTTTTTTCTTCTTTTTCAACTTCTTCTGTTTCTAATGCATTTTCTGCTTTTTCAATTCCTTCTTCTTCTGCTTCAGCTTTTTCTTCACCTTATTCTTCTCTTATTTCTGCTATTTCGGCTTATTCTCCTGTTATTTCTGCTTTTCGCTTATTCTTTTGTTATTTCTGCTTTTTCCTCTTATTCCCATGTTTCTTCTTCTTGTTCTTCTTGTTCTTCTACTTCTTCTAGTAGTTCTACATATCCTTCTCCTTCTTCTTCTTCTTCATCTTATTCTGTTTCTAATGCATTTTCTGCTTTTCAATTACTGCTTCTTCTGCTTCTTCTTCAGCTTATTCTTCCGTTATTTCTGCTTTTTCTTCTGTTATTGCTGCTTTTTCGGCTCATTCTTCTGTTATTTTTGCTATTTCCTCTGATTCTTCTCTTTCTTCCTCTTGTTCTTACAGTTTCTCTTGTTCTTCTTTCACTACTATATCTCCTTCGTCTTCATCTTCTTCGGTTTCCTCTGCATATTTTTGCTTTTTGTATTACTTCTTGTGCTTCCTCTGTTTCATATTCAGCTTATTCTGTTATTTCTGCTTTTTCGGTTTATTCTTGTTATTACTGCTTTTTCGGCTTACTCATCTGTTATTTCTGATTTATCCTCTTATTCCCCTGTTTCTTCATCTTGTTCGTCTTGTTCTTCTAGCTCCTCTTGTTCTTCTTGTAATTCTACATCTCCTTCTTCTTCATCATCTTTCTGTTTCTTCTGCATTGTTTGTTGTTTCAATTTCTTGCTCTTATTCTGATTCTTCTGCTTCTCCGCAGCTTAATTTTCTGTTATTTCTGCTTTTTCGGCTATTTCTTTGGTTATTTCTGCTTTTTACACTTATTCTTCTGTTTCTTCTGCTTGTTCTTCTTGTTCTCCTAGTTCTTGATCCTCTCGTATTTCTACATCTCCTTTTTTCTTCTTTTTCAACTTCTTCTGTTTCTAATGCATTTTCTGCTTTTTCAATTACTTCTTCTTCTGCTTCACCTTTTTCTTCACCTTATTCTTCTCTTATTTCTGCTATTTCGGCTTATTCTCCTGTTATTTCTGCTTTTCGCTTATTCTTTTGTTATTTCTGCTTTTTCCTCTTATTCCCATGTTTCTTCTTCTTGTTCTTCTTGTTCTTCTACTTCTTCTTGTAGTTCTACATATCCTTCTTCTTCTTCTTCTTCTTCATCTTATTCTGTTTCTAATGCATTTTCTGCTTTTCAATTGTTGCTTCTTCTTCAGCTCATTCTTCTGTTATTTCTGCTTTTTCGGCTTTTTCTTCTGTTATTGCTGCTTTTTCGGCTTATTCTTCTGTTATTTTTGCTTTTTCCTCTGATTCTTCTGTTTCTTCCTCTTGTTCTTACAGTTTCTCTTGTTCTTCTTTCACTTCTATATCTCCTTCGTCTTCATCTTCTTCGGTTTCCTCTGCATTTTTTTGCTTTTTCAATTACTTCTCCTGCTTCCTCTGCTTCATATTCAGCTTATTCTATTATTTCTGCTTTTTCGGCTTATTCTTGTTATTTCTGCTTTTTCGGCTTACTCATCTGTTATTTCTGATTTATCCTCTTATTCCCCTGTTTCTTCTTCTTGTTCGTCTTGTTCTTCTAGCTCCTCTTGTTCTTCTTGTAATTCTACATCTCCTTCTTCTTCTTCATCTTTCTGTTTCTTCTGCATTGTTTGTTGTTTCAATTTCTTGCTCTTATTCTGATTCTTCTGCTTTTCCGCAGCTTAATTTTCTGTTATTTCTGCATTTTCGGCTATTTCTTTGGTTATTTCTGCTTTTTACTCTTATTCTTCTGTTTCTTCTGCTTGTTCTTCTTGTTCTCCTAGTTCTTGTTCCTCTCGTATTTCTACATCTCCTTTTTTCTTCTTTTTCAACTTCTTCTGTTTCTAATGCATTTTCTGCTTTTTCACTTACTTCTTCTGCTTCAGCTTTTTCTTCACCTTATTCTTCTCTTATTTCTGCTATTTCGGCTTATTCTCCTGTTATTTCTGCTTTTCGCTTATTCTTTTGTTATTTCTGCTTTTTCCTCTTATTCCCATGTTTCTTCTTCTTGTTCTTCTTGTTCTTCTACTTCTTCTTGTAGTTCTACATATCCTTCTTCTTCTTCTTCTTCTTCATCTTATTCTGTTTCTAATGCATTTTCTGCTTTTCAATTGTTGCTTCTTCTTCAGCTCATTCTTCTGTTATTTCTGCTTTTTTGGCTTTTTCTTCTGTTATTGCTGCTTCTTCGGCTTATTCTTCTGTTATTTTTGCTTTTTCCTCTGATTCTTCTGTTTCTTCCTCTTGTTCTTACAGTTTCTCTTGTTCTTCTTTCACTTCTATATCTCCTTCGTCTTCATCTTCTTCGGTTTCCTCTGCATTTTTTTGCTTTTTCAATTAATTCTTCTGCATCCTCTGCTTCATATTCAGCTTATTCTGTTATTTCTGCTTTTTCGGCTTACTCATCTGTTATTTCTGATTTATCCTCTTATTCCCCTGTTTCTTCTTCTTGTTCGTCTTGTTCTTCTAGCTCCTCTTGTTCTTCTTGTAATTCTACATCTCCTTCTTCTTCTTCATCTTTCTGTTTCTTCAGCATTGTTTCTTTTTTCAATTTCTTGCTCTTATTCTGATTCTTCTGTTTCTCCGCAGCTTAATTTTCTGTTATTTCTGCTTTTTCGGCTATTTCTTTGGTTATTTCTGCTTTTTACTTTTATTCTTCTGTTTCTTCTGCTTGTTCTTCTTGGTCTCCTAGTTCTTGTTCCTCTCGTATTTCTACATCTCCTTTTTTCTTCTTTTTCAACTTCTTCTGTTTCTAATGCATTTTCTGCTTTTTCAATTACTTCTTCTTCTGCTTCAGCTTTTTCTTCACCTTATTCTTCTCTTATTTCTGCTATTTCGGGTTATTCTCCTGTTATTTCTGATTTTCGCTTATTCTTTTGTTATTTCTGCTTTTTCCTCTTATTCCCATGTTTCTTCTTCTTGTTCTTCTTGTTCTTCTAATTCTTCTAGTAGTTCTACATATCCTTCTCCTTCTCCTTCTTCTTCTTCTTCTTCTTCATCTTATACTGTTTCTAATGCATTTTCTGCTTTTCAATTACTGCTTCTTCTGCTTCTTCTTCAGCTTATTCTTCTGTTATTTCTGCTTTTTCTTCTGTTATTGCTGCTTTTTCGGCTCATTCTTCTGTTATTTTTGCTTTTTCCTCTGATTCTTCTGTTTCTTCCTCTTGTTCTTACATTTTCTCTTGTTCTTCTTTCACTTCTATATCTCCTTCGTCTTCATCTTCTTCGGTTTCCTCTGCATTTTTTTGCTTTTTCAATTACTTCTTCTGCTTCCTCTGCTTCATATTCAGCTTATTCTGTAATTTCTGCTTTTTCGGCTTATTCTTGTTATTTCTGCTTTTTCGGCTTACTCGTCTGTTATTTCTGATTTATCCTCTTATTCCCCTGTTTCTTCTTCTTGTTCGTCTTGTTCTTCTAGCTCCTCTTGTTCTTCTTGTAATTCTACATCTCCTTCTTCTTCTTCATCTTTCTGTTTCTTCTGCATTGTTTGTTGTTTCAATTTCTTGCTCTTATTCTGATTCTTCTGCTTCTTCCGCAGCTTAATTTTCTGTTATTTCTGCTTTTTCGGCTATTTCTTTGGTTATTTCTGCTTTTTACTCTTATTCTTCTGTTTCTTCTGCTTGTTCTTCTTGGTCTCCTAGTTCTTGTTCCTCTCGTATTTCTACATCTCCTTTTTTCTTCTTTTTCAACTTCTTCTGTTTCTAATGCATTTTCTGCTTTTTCAATTCCTTCTTCTTCTGCTTCAGCTTTTTCTTCACCTTATTCTTCTCTTATTTCTGCTATTTCGGCTTATTCTCCTGTTATTTCTGCTTTTCGCTTATTCTTTTGTTATTTCTGCTTTTTCCTCTTATTCCCATGTTTCTTCTTCTTGTTCTTCTTGTTCTTCTACTTCTTCTAGTAGTTCTACATATCCTTCTCCTTCTTCTTCTTCTTCATCTTATTCTGTTTCTAATGCATTTTCTGCTTTTCAATTACTGCTTCTTCTGCTTCTTCTTCAGCTTATTCTTCCGTTATTTCTGCTTTTTCTTCTGTTATTGCTGCTTTTTCGGCTCATTCTTCTGTTATTTTTGCTATTTCCTCTGATTCTTCTCTTTCTTCCTCTTGTTCTTACAGTCTCTCTTGTTCTTCTTTCACTTCTATATCTCCTTCGTCTTCATCTTCTTCGGTTTCCTCTGCATATTTTTGCTTTTTCTATTACTTCTTCTGCTTCCTCTGTTTCAAATTCAGCTTATTCTGTTATTTCTGCTTTTTCGGCTTATTCTTGTTATTTCTGCTTTTTCGGCTTACTCGTCTGTTATTTCTGATTTATCCTCTTATTCCCCTGTTTCTTCTTCTTGTTCGTCTTGTTCTTCTAGCTCCTCTTGTTCTTCTTGTAATTCTACATCTCCTTCTTCTTCATCATCTTTCTGTTTCTTCTGCATTGTTTGTTGTTTCAATTTCTTGCTCTTATTCTGATTCTTCTGCTTCTCCGCAGCTTAATTTTCTGTTATTTCTGCTTTTTCGGCTATTTCTTTGGTTATTTCTGCTTTTTACTCTTATTCTTCTGTTTCTTTTGCTTGTTCTTCTTGTTCTCCTAGTTCTTGTTCCTCTCGTATTTCTACATCTCCTTTTTTCTTCTTTTTCAACTTCTTCTGTTTAAAATGCATTTTCTGCTTTTTCAATTACTTCTTCTTCTGCTTCAGCTTTTTCTTCACCTTATTCTTCTCTTATTTCTGCTATTTCGGCTTATTCTCCTGTTATTTCTGCTTTTCGCTTATTCTTTTGTTATTTCTGCTTTTTCCTCTTATTCCCATGTTTCTTCTTCTTGTTCTTCTTGTTCTTCTACTTCTTCTTGTAGTTCTACATATCCTTCTTCTTCTTCTTCTTCTTCTTCATCTTATGCTGTTTCTAATGCATTTTCTGCTTTTCAATTGTTGCTTCTTCTTCAGCTCATTCTTCTGTTATTTCTGCTTTTTCGGCTTTTTCTTCTGTTATTGCTGCTTTTTCGGCTTATTCTTCTGTTATTTTTGCTTTTTCCTCTGATTCTTCTGTTTCTTCCTCTTGTTCTTACAGTTTCTCTTGTTCTTCTTTAACTTCTATATCTCCTTCGTCTTCATCTTCTTCGGTTTCCTCTGCATTTTTTTGCTTTTTCAATTACTTCTTCTGCTTCCTCTGCTTCATATTCAGCTTATTCTGTTATTTCTGCTTTTTCGGCTTACACATCTGTTATTTCTGATTTATCCTCTTATTCCCCTGTTTCTTCTTCTTGTTCGTCTTGTTCTTCTAGCTCCTCTTGTTCTTCTTGTAATTCTACATCTCCTTCTTCTTCTTCATCTTTCTGTTTCTTCAGCATTGTTTCTTTTTTCAATTTCTTGCTCTTATTCTGATTCTTCTGTTTCTCCGCAGCTTAATTTTCTGTTATTTCTGCTTTTTCGGCTATTTCTTTGGTTATTTCTGCTTTTTACTTTTATTCTTCTGTTTCTTCTGCTTGTTCTTCTTGGTCTCCTAGTTCTTGTTCCTCTCGTATTTCTACATCTCCTTTTTTCTTCTTTTTCAACTTCTTCTGTTTCTAATGCATTTTCTGCTTTTTCAATTACTTCTTCTGCTTCAGCTTTTTCTTCACCTTATTCTTCTCTTATTTCTGTTATTTCGGCTTATTCTCCTGTTATTTCTGCTTTTCGCTTATTCTTTTGTTATTTCTGCTTTTTCCTCTTATTCCCATGTTTCTTCTTCTTGTTCTTCTTGTTCTTCTACTTCTTCTAGTAGTTCTACATATCCTTCTCCTTCTTCTTCTTCTTCATCTTATTCTGTTTCTAATGCATTTTCTGCTTTTCAATTACTGCTTCTTCTGCTTCTTCTTCAGCTTATTCTTCTGTTATTTCTGCTTTTTCTTCTGTTATTGCTGCTTTTTCGGCTCATTCTTCTGTTATTTTTGCTGTTTCCTCTGATTCTTCTGTTTCTTCCTCTTGTTCTTACAGTTTCTCTTGTTCTTCTTCACTTCTATATCTCCTTCGTCTTCATCTTCTTCGGTTTCCTCTGCATTTTTTTGCTTTTTCAATTACTTCTCCTGCTTCCTCTGCTTCATATTCAGCTTATTCTATTATTTCTGCTTTTTCGGCTTATTCTTGTTATTTCTGCTTTTTCGGCTTACTCATCTGTTATTTCTGATTTATCCTCTTATTCCCCTGTTTCTTCTTCTTGTTCGTCTTGTTCTTCTAGCTCCTCTTGTTCTTCTTGTAATTCTACATCTCCTTCTTCTTCTTCATCTTTCTGTTTCTTCTGCATTGTTTGTTGTTTCACTTTCTTGCTCTTATTCTGATTCTTCTGCTTCTCCGCAGCTTAATTTTCTGTTATTTCTGCTTTTTCGGCTATTTCTTTGGTTATTTCTGCTTTTTACTCTTATTCTTCTGTTTCTTCTGCTTGTTCTTCTTGTTCTCCTAGTTCTTGTTCCTCTCGTATTTCTACATCTCCTTTTTTCTTCTTTTTCAACTTCTTCTGTTTCTAATGCATTTTCTGCGTTTTCAATTACTTCTTCTTCTGCTTCAGCTTTTTCTTCACCTTATTCTTCTCTTATTTCTGCTATTTCGGCTTATTCTCCTGTTATTTCTGCTTTTCGCTTATTCTTTTGTTATTTCTGCTTTTTCCTCTTATTCCCATGTTTCTTCTTCTTGTTCTTCTTGTTCTTCTACTTCTTCTTGTAGTTCTACATATCCTTCTTCTTCTTCTTCTTCTTCATCTTATTCTGTTTCTAATGCATTTTCTGCTTTTCAATTGTTGCTTCTTCTTCAGCTCATTCTTCTGTTATTTCTGCTTTTTCGGCTTTTTCTTCTGTTATTGCTGCTTTTTCGGCTTATTCTTCTGTTATTTTTGCTTTTTCCTCTGATTCTTCTGTTTCTTCCTCTTGTTCTTACAGTTTCTCTTGTTCTTCTTTCACTTCTATATCTCCTTCGTCTTCATCTTCTTCGGTTTCCTCTGCATTTTTTTGCTTTTTCAATTACTTCTTCTGCTTCCTCTGCTTCATATTCCGCTTATTCTGTAATTTCTGCTTTTTCGGCTTATTCTTGTTATTTCTGATTTTTCGGCTTACTCATCTGTTATTTCTGATTTATCCTCTTATTCCCCTGTTTCTTCTTCTTGTTCGTCTTGTTCTTCTAGCTCCTCTTGTTCTTCTTGTAATTCTACATCTCCTTCTTCTTCATCATCTTTCTGTTTCTTCTGCATTGTTTGTTGTTTCAATTTCTTGCTCTTATTCTGATTCTTCTGCTTCTCCGCAGCTTAATTTTCTGTTATTTCTGCTTTTTCGGCTATTTCTTTGGTTATTTCTGCTTTTTACTTTTATTCTTCTGTTTCTTCTGCTTGTTCTTCTTGGTCTCCTAGTTCTTGTTCCTCTCGTATTTCTACATCTCCTTTTTTCTTCTTTTTCAACTTCTTCTGTTTCTAATGCATTTTCTGCTTTTTCAATTCCTTCTTCTGTTTCAGCTTTTTCTTCACCTTATTCTTCTCTTATTTCTGCTATTTCGGCTTATTCTCCTGTTATTTCTGCTTTTCGCTTATTCTTTTGTTATTTCTGCTTTTTCCTCTTATTCCCATGTTTCTTCTTCTTGTTCTTCTTGTTCTTCTACTTCTTCTTGTAGTTCTACATATCCTTCTTCTTCTTCTTCTTCTTCTTCATCTTATTCTGTTTCTAATGCATTTTCTGCTTTTCAATTGTTGCTTCTTCTTCAGCTCATTCTTCTGTTATTTCTGCTTTTTCGGCTTTTTCTTCTGTTATTGCTGCTTTTTCGGCTTATTCTTCTGTTATTTTTGCTTTTTCCTCTGATTCTTCTGTTTCTTCCTCTTGTTCTTACAGTTTCTCTTGTTCTTCTTTCACTTCTATATCTCCTTCGTCTTCATCTTCTTCGGTTTCCTCTGCATTTTTTTGCTTTTTCAATTACTTCTCCTGCTTCCTCTGCTTCATATTCAGCTTATTCTATTATTTCTGCTTTTTCGGCTTATTCTTGTTATTTCTGCTTTTTCGGCTTACTCATCTGTTATTTCTGATTTATCCTCTTATTCCCCTGTTTCTTCTTCTTGTTCGTCTTGTTCTTCTAGCTCCTCTTGTTCTTCTTGTAATTCTACATCTCCTTCTTCTTCTTCATCTTTCTGTTTCTTCTGCATTGTTTGTTGTTTCAATTTCTTGCTCTTATTCTGATTCTTCTGCTTTTCCGCAGCTTAATTTTCTGTTATTTCTGCATTTTCGGCTATTTCTTTGGTTATTTCTGCTTTTTACTCTTATTCTTCTGTTTCTTCTGCTTGTTCTTCTTGTTCTCCTAGTTCTTGTTCCTCTCGTATTTCTACATCTCCTTTTTTCTTCTTTTTCAACTTCTTCTGTTTCTAATGCATTTTCTGCCTTTTCACTTACTTCTTCTGCTTCAGCTTTTTCTTCACCTTATTCTTCTCTTATTTCTGCTATTTCGGCTTATTCTCCTGTTATTTCTGCTTTTCGCTTATTCTTTTGTTATTTCTGCTTTTTCCTCTTATTCCCATGTTTCTTCTTCTTGTTCTTCTTGTTCTTCTACTTCTTCTTGTAGTTCTACATATCCTTCTTCTTCTTCTTCTTCTTCATCTTATTCTGTTTCTAATGCATTTTCTGCTTTTCAATTGTTGCTTCTTCTTCAGCTCATTCTTCTGTTATTTCTGCTTTTTCGGCTTTTTCTTCTGTTATTGCTGCTTTTTCGGCTTATTCTTCTGTTATTTTTGCTTTTTCCTCTGATTCTTCTGTTTCTTCCTCTTGTTCTTACAGTTTCTCTTGTTCTTCTTTCACTTCTATATCTCCTTCGTCTTCATCTTCTTCGGTTTCCTCTGCATTTTTTTGCTTTTTCAATTAATTCTTCTGCATCCTCTGCTTCATATTCAGCTTATTCTGTTATTTCTGCTTTTTCGGCTTACTCATCTGTTATTTCTGATTTATCCTCTTATTCCCCTGTTTCTTCTTCTTGCTCGTCTTGTTCTTCTAGCTCCTCTTGTTCTTCTTGTAATTCTACATCTCCTTCTTCTTCTTCATCTTTCTGTTTCTTCTGCATTGTTTGTTGTTTCAATTTCTTGCTCTTATTCTGATTCTTCTGCTTCTCCGCAGCTTAATTTTCTGTTATTTCTGCATTTTCGGCTATTTCTTTGGTTATTTCTGCTTTTTACTCTTATTCTTCTGTTTCTTCTGCTTGTTCTTCTTGGTCTCCTAGTTCTTGTTCCTCTCGTATTTCTACATCTCCTTTTTTCTTCTTTTTCAACTTCTTCTGTTTCTAATGCATTTTCTGCTTTTTCAATTACTTCTTCTTCTGCTTCAGCTTTTTCTTCACCTTATTCTTCTCTTATTTCTGCTATTTCGGGTTATTCTCCTGTTATTTCTGCTTTTCGCTTATTCTTTTGTTATTTCTGCTTTTTCCTCTTATTCCCATGTTTCTTATTCTTGTTCTTCTTGTTCTTCTAATTCTTCTAGTAGTTCTACATATCTTTCTCCTTCCCCTTCTTCTTCTTCTTCATCTTATACTGTTTCTAATGCATTTTCTGCTTTTCAATTACTGCTTCTTCTGCTTCTTCTTCAGCTTATTCTTCTGTTATTTCTCCTTTATCTTCTGTTATTGCTGCTTTTTCGGCTCATTCTTCTGTTATTTTTACTTTTTCCTCTGATTCTTCTGTTTCTTCCTCTTGTTCTTACAGTTTCTCTTCTTCTTCTTTCACTTCTATATCTCCTTCGTCTTCATCTTCTTCGGTTTCCTCTGCATTTTTTTGCTTTTTCAATTACTTCTTCTGCTTCCTCTGCTTCATGTTCACCTTATTCTGTAATTTCTGCTTTTTCGGCTTATTCTTGTTATTTCTGATTTTTCGGCTTACTCATCTGTTATTTCTGATTTATCCTCTTATTCCCCTGTTTCTTCTTCTTGTTCGTCTTGTTCTTCTAGCTCCTCTTGTTCTTCTTGTAATTCTACATCTCCTTCTTCTTCTTCATCTTTCTGTTTCTTCTGCATTGTTTGTTGTTTCAATTTCTTGCTCTTATTCTGATTCTTCTGCTTCTCCGCAGCTTAATTTTCTGTTATTTCTGCTTTTTCGGCTATTTCTTTGGTTATTTCTGCTTTTTACTCTTATTCTTCTGTTTCTTCTGCTTGTTCTTCTTGGTCTCCTAGTTCTTGTTCCTCTCGTATTTCTACATCTCCTTTTTTCTTCTTTTTCAACTTCTTCTGTTTCTAATGCATATTCTGCTTTTTCAACTACTTCTTCTGCTTCAGCTTTTTCTTCACCTTATTCTTCTCTTATTTCTGCTATTTCGGCTTATTCACCTGTTATTTCTGCTTTTCGCTTATTCTTTTGTTATTTCTGCTTTTTCCTCTTATTCCCATGTTTCTTCTTCTTGTTCTTCTTGTTCTTCTACTTCTTCTTGTAGTTCTACATATCCTTCTTCTTCTTCTTCTTCTTCTTCATCTTATTCTGTTTCTAATGCATTTTCTGCTTTTCAATTGTTGCTTCTTCTTCAGCTCATTCTTCTGTTATTTCTGCTTTTTCGGCTTTTTCTTCTGTTATTGCTGCTTTTTCGTCTTATTCTTCTGTTATTTTTGCTTTTTCCTCTGATTCTTCTGTTTCTTCCTCTTGTTCTTACAGTTTCTCTTGTTCTTCTTTCACTTCTATATCTCCTTCGTCTTCATCTTCTTCGGTTTCCTCTGCATTTTTTTGCTTTTTCAATTACTTCTTCTGCTTCCTCTGCTTCATATACAGCTTATTCTGTTATTTCTGCTTTTTCGGCTTACTCATCTGTTATTTCTGATTTATCCTCTTATTCCCCTGTTTCTTCTTCTTGTTCGTCTTGTTCTTCTAGCTCCTCTTGTTCTTCTTGTAATTCTACATCTCCTTCTTCTTCTTCATCTTTCTGTTTCTTCTGCATTGTTTCTTTTTTCAATTTCTTGCTCTTATTCTGATTCTTCTGTTTCTCCGCAGCTTAATTTTCTGTTATTTCTGCTTTTTCGGCTATTTCTTTGGTTATTTCTGCTTTTTACTTTTATTCTTCTGTTTTTCTGCTTGTTCTTCTTGGTCTCCTTGTTCTTGTTCCTCTCGTATTTCTACATCTCCTTTCTTCTTCTTTTTCAACTTCTTCTGTTTCTAATGCATTTTCTGCTTTTTCAATTACTTCTTCTTCTGCATCAGCTTTTTCTTCACCTTATTCTTCTCTTATTTCTGCTATTTCGGCTTATTCTCCTGTTATTTCTGCTTTTCGCTTATTCTTTTGTTATTTCTGCTTTTTCCTCTTATTCCCACGTTTCTTCTTCTTGTTCTTCTTGTTCTTCTACTTCTTCTAGTAGTTCTACATATCCTTCTCCTTCTTCTTCTTCTTCATCTTATTCTGTTTCTAATGCATTTTCTGCTTTTCAATTGTTGCTTCTTCTTCAGCTCATTCTTCTGTTATTTCTGTTTTTTCGGCTTATTCTTCTGTTATTTTTGCTTTTTCCTCTGATTCTTCTGTTTCTTCCTCTTGTTCTTACAGTTTCTCTTCTTCTTCTTTCACTTCTATATCTCCTTCGTCTTCATCTTCTTCGGTTTCCTCTGCATTTTTTTGCTTTTTCAATTACTTCTTCTGCTTCCTCTGCTTCATATTCACCTTATTCTGTAATTTCTGCTTTTTCGGCTTATTCTTGTTATTTCTGATTTTTCGGCTTACTCATCTGTTATTTCTGATTTATCCTCTTATTCCCCTGTTTCTTCTTCTTGTTCGTCTTGTTCTTCTAGCTCCTCTTGTTCTTCTTGTAATTCTACATCTCCTTCTTCTTCTTCATCTTTCTGTTTCTTCTGCATTGTTTGTTGTTTCAATTTCTTGCTCTTATTCTGATTCTTCTGCTTCTCCGCAGCTTAATTTTCTGTTATTTCTGCTTTTTCGGCTATTTCTTTGGTTATTTCTGCTTTTTACTCTTATTCTTCTGTTTCTTCTGCTTGTTCTTCTTGGTCTCCTAGTTCTTGTTCCTCTCGTATTTCTACATCTCCTTTTTTCTTCTTTTTCAACTTCTTCTGTTTCTAATGCATTTTCTGCTTTTTCAATTACTTCTTCTGCTTCAGCTTTTTCTTCACCTTATTCTTCTCTTATTTCTGCTATTTCGGCTTATTCTCCTGTTATTTCTGCTTTTCGCTTATTCTTTTGTTATTTCTGCTTTTTCCTCTTATTCCCATGTTTCTTCTTCTTGTTCTTCTTGTTCTTCTACTTCTTCTTGTAGTTCTACATATCCTTCTTCTTCTTCTTCTTCTTCATCTTATTCTGTTTCTAATGCATTTTCTGCTTTTCAATTGTTGCTTCTTCTTCAGCTCATTCTTCTGTTATTTCTGCTTTTTCGGCTTTTTCTTCTGTTATTGCTGCTTTTTCGGCTTATTCTTCTGTTATTTTTGCTTTTTCCTCTGATTCTTCTGTTTCTTCCTCTTGTTCTTACAGTTTCTCTTGTTCTTCTTTCACTTCTATATCTCCTTCGTCTTCATCTTCTTCGGTTTCCTCTGCATTTTTTTGCTTTTTCAATTACTTCTCCTGCTTCCTCTGCTTCATATTCAGCTTATTCTATTATTTCTGCTTTTTCGGCTTATTCTTGTTATTTCTGCTTTTTCGGCTTACTCATCTGTTATTTCTGATTTATCCTCTTATTCCCCTGTTTCATCTTCTTGTTCGTCTTGTTCTTCTAGCTCCTCTTGTTCTTCTTGTAATTCTACATCTCCTTCTTCTTCTTCATCTTTCTGTTTCTTCTGCAATGTTTGTTGTTTCAATTTCTTGCTCTTATTCTGATTCTTCTGCTTTTCCGCAGCTTAATTTTCTGTTATTTCTGCATTTTCGGCTATTTCTTTGGTTATTTCTGCTTTTTACTCTTATTCTTCTGTTTCTTCTGCTTGTTCTTCTTGTTCTCCTAGTTCTTGTTCCTCTCGTATTTCTACATCTCCTTTTTTCTTCTTTTTCAACTTCTTCTGTTTCTAATGCATTTTCTGCTTTTTCAATTACTTCTTCTTCTGCTTCAGCTTTTTCTTCACCTTATTCTTCTCTTATTTCTGCTATTTCGGCTTATTCTCCTGTTATTTCTGCTTTTCGCTTATTCTTTTGTTATTTCTCTTTTTCCTCTTATTCCCATGTTTCTTCTTCTTGTTCTTCTTGTTCTTCTACTTCTTCTAGTAGTTCTACATATCCTTCTCCTTCTTCTTCTTCTTCATCTTATTCTGTTTCTAATGCATTTTCTGCTTTTCAATTACTGCTTCTTCTGCTTCTTCTTCAGCTTATTCTTCTGTTATTTCTGCTTTTTCTTCTGTTATTGCTGCTTTTTCGGCTTATTCTTCTGTTATTTTTGCTTTTTCCTCTGATTCTTCTGTTTCTTCCTCTTGTTCTTACAGTTTCTCTTGTTCTTCTTTCACTTCTATATCTCCTTCGTCTTCATCTTCTTCGGTTTCCTCTGCATTTTTTTGCTTTTTCAATTAATTCTTCTGCATCCTCTGCTTCATATTCAGCTTATTCTGTTATTTCTGCTTTTTCCGCTTACTCATCTGTTATTTCTGATTTATCCTCTTATTCCCCTGTTTCTTCTTCTTGTTCGTCTTGTTCTTCTAGCTCCTCTTGTTCTTCTTGTAATTCTACATCTCCTTCTTCTTCATCTTTCTGTTTCTTCTGCATTGTTTGTTGTTTCAATTTCTTGCTCTTATTCTGATTCTTCTGCTTCTCCGCAGCTTAATTTTCTGTTATTTCTGCTTTTTCGGCTATTTCTTTGGTTATTTCTGCTTTTTACTCTTATTCTTCTGTTTCTTCTGCTTGTTCTTCTTGGTCTCCTAGTTCTTGTTCCTCTCGTATTTCTACATCTCCTTTTTTCTTCTTTTTCAACTTCTTCTGTTTCTAATGCATTTTCTGCTTTTTCAATTACTTCTTCTTCTGCTTCAGCTTTTTCTTCACCTTATTCTTATCTTATTTCTGCTATTTCGGGTTATTCTCCTGTTATTTCTGCTTTTCGCTTATTCTTTTGTTATTTCTGCTTTTTCCTCTTATTCCCCTGTTTCTCTTCTTGTTCGTCTTGTTCTTCTAGCTCCTCTTGTTCTTCTTGTAATTCTACATCTCCTTCTTCTTCATCATCTTTCTGTTTCTTCTGCATTGTTTGTTGTTTCAATTTCTTGCTCTTATTCTGATTCTTCTGCTTCTCCGCAGCTTAATTTTCTGTTATTTCTGCTTTTTCGGCTATTTCTTTGGTTATTTCTGCTTTTTACTCTTATTCTTCTGTTTCTTCTGCTTGTTCTTCTTGTTCTCCTAGTTCTTATTCCTCTCGTATTTCTACATCTCCTTTTTTCTTCTTTTTCAACTTCTTCTGTTTCTAATGCATTTTCTGCGTTTTCAATTACTTCTTCTTCTGCTTCAGCTTTTTCTTCACCTTATTCTTCTCTTATTTCTGCTATTTCGGCTTATTCTCCTGTTATTTCTGCTTTTCGCTTATTCTTTTGTTATTTCTGCTTTTTCCTCTTATTCCCATGTTTCTTCTTCTTGTTCTTCTTGTTCTTCTACTTCTTCTTGTAGTTCTACATATCCTTCTTCTTCTTCTTCTTCTTCATCTTATTCTGTTTCTAATGCATTTTCTGCTTTTCAATTGTTGCTTCTTCTTCAGCTCATTCTTCTGTCATTTCTGCTTTTTCGGCTTTTTCTTCTGTTATTGCTGCTTTTTCGGCTTATTCTTCTGTTATTTTTGCTTTTTCCTCTGATTCTTCTGTTTCTTCCTCTTGTTCTTACAGTTTCTCTTGTTCTTCTTTCACTTCTATATCTCCTTCGTCTTCATCTTCTTCGGTTTCCTCTGCATTTTTTTGCTTTTTCAATTAATTCTTCTGCATCCTCTGCTTCATATTCAGCTTATTCTGTTATTTCTGCTTTTTCGGCTTACTCATCTGTTATTTCTGATTTATCCTCTTATTCCCCTGTTTCTTCTTCTTGCTCGTCTTGTTCTTCTAGCTCCTCTTGTTCTTCTTGTAATTCTACATCTCCTTCTTCTTCATCATCTTTCTGTTTCTTCTGCATTGTTTGTTGTTTCAATTTCTTGCTCTTATTCTGATTCTTCTGCTTCTCCGCAGCTTAATTTTCTGTTATTTCTGCTTTTTCGGCTATTTCTTTGGTTATTTCTGCTTTTTACTCTTATTCTTCTGTTTCTTCTGCTTGTTCTTCTTGGTCTCCTAGTTCTTGTTCCTCTCGTATTTCTACATCTCCTTTTTTCTTCTTTTTCAACTTCTTCTGTTTCTAATGCATTTTCTGCTTTTTCAATTACTTCTTCTTCTGCTTCAGCTTTTTCTTCACCTTATTCTTCTCTTATTTCTGCTATTTCGGCTTATTCTCCTGTTATTTCTGCTTTTCGCTTATTCTTTTGTTATTTCTGCTTTTTCCTCTTATTCCCATGTTTCTTCTTCTTGTTCTTCTTGTTCTTCTACTTCTTCTTGTAGTTCTACATATCCTTCTCCTTCTTCTTCTTCTTCATCTTATTCTGTTTCTAATGCATTTTCTGCTTTTCAATTACTGCTTCTTCTGCTTCTTCTTCAGCTTATTCTTCTGTTATTTCTGCTTTTTCTTCTGTTATTGCTGCTTTTTCGGCTCATTCTTCTGTTATTTTTGCTTTTTCCTCTGATTCTTCTGTTTCTTCCTCTTGTTCTTACAGTTTCTCTTGTTCTTCTTTCACTTCTATATCTCCTTCGTCTTCATCTTCTTCGGTTTCCTCTGCATATTTTTGCTTTTTCTATTAATTCTTCTGCTTCCTCTGTTTCATATTCAGCTTATTCTGTTATTTCTGCTTTTTCGGCTTATTCTTGTTATTTCTGCTTTTTCGGCTTACTCATCTGTTATTTCTGATTTATCCTCTTATTCCCCTGTTTCTTCTTCTTGTTCGTCTTGTTCTTCTAGCTCCTCTTGTTCTTCTTGTAATTCTACATCTCCTTCTTCTTCATCATCTTTCTGTTTCTTCTGCATTGTTTGTTGTTTCAATTTCTTGCTCTTATTCTGATTCTTCTGCTTCTCCGCAGCTTAATTTTCTGTTATTTCTGCTTTTTCGGCTATTTCTTTGGTTATTTCTGCTTTTTACTCTTATTCTTCTGTTTCTTCTGCTTGTTCTTCTTGTTCTCCTAGTTCTTGTTCCTCTCGTATTTCTACATCTCCTTTTTTCTTCTTTTTCAACTTCTTCTGTTTCTAATGCATTTTCTGCTTTTTCAATTACTTCTTCTTCTGCTTCAGCTTTTTCTTCACCTTATTCTTCTCTTATTTCTGCTATTTCGGCTTATTATCCTGTTATTTCTGCTTTTCGCTTATTCTTTTGTTATTTCTGCTTTTTCCTCTTATTCCCATGTTTCTTCTTCTTGTTCTTCTTGTTCTTCTACTTCTTCTTGTAGTTCTACATATCCTTCTTCTTCTTCTTCTTCTTCATCTTATTCTGTTTCTAATGCATTTTCTGCTTTTCAATTGTTGCTTCTTCTTTAGCTCATTCTTCTGTTATTTCTGCTTTTTCGGCTTTTTCTTCTGTTATTGCTGCTTTTTCGGCTTATTCTTCTGTTATTTTTGCTTTTTCCTCTGATTCTTCTGTTTCTTCCTCTTGTTCTTACAGTTTCTCTTGTTCTTCTTTCACTTCTATATCTCCTTCGTCTTCATCTTCTTCGGTTTCCTCTGCATTTTTTTGCTTTTTCAATTACTTCTCCTGCTTCCTCTGCTTCATATTCAGCTTATTCTATTATTTCTGCTTTTTCGGCTTATTCTTGTTATTTCTGCTTTTTCGGCTTACTCATCTGTTATTTCTGATTTATCCTCTTATTCCCCTGTTTCTTCTTCTTGTTCGTCTTGTTCTTCTAGCTCCTCTTGTTCTTCTTGTAATTCCACATCTCCTTCTTCTTCTTCATCTTTCTGTTTCTTCTGCATTGTTTCTTTTTTCAATTTCTTGCTCTTATTCTGATTCTTCTGCTTCTCCGCAGCTTAATTTTCTGTTATTTCTGCATTTTCGGCTATTTCTTTGGTTATTTCTGCTTTTTACTCTTATTCTTCTGTTTCTTCTGCTTGTTCTTCTTGTTCTCCTAGTTCTTGTTCCTCTCGTATTTCTACATCTCCTTTTTTCTTCTTTTTCAACTTCTTCTGTTTCTAATGCATTTTCTGCTTTTTCAATTACTTCTTCTGCTTCAGCTTTTTCTTCACCTTATTCTTCTCTTATTTCTGCTATTTCGGCTTATTCTCCTGTTATTTCTGCTTTTCGCTTATTCTTTTGTTATTTCTGCTTTTTCCTCTTATTCCCATGTTTCTTCTTCTTGTTCTTCTTGTTCTTCTACTTCTTCTTGTAGTTCTACATATCCTTCTTCTTCTTCTTCTTCTTCATCTTATTCTGTTTCTAATGCATTTTCTGCTTTTCAATTGTTGCTTCTTCTTCAGCTCATTCTTGTGTTATTTCTGCTTTTTCGTCTTTTTCTTCTGTTATTGCTGCTTTTTCGGCTTATTCTTCTGTTATTTTTGCTTTTTCCTGTGATTCTTCAGTTTCTTCCTCTTGTTCTTACAGTTTCTCTTGTTCTTCTTTCACTTCTATATCTCCTTCGTCTTCATCTTCTTCGGTTTCCTCTGCATTTTTTTGCTTTTTCAATTACTTCTTCTGCTTCCTCTGCTTCATATTCAGCTTATTCTGTTATTTCTGCTTTTTCGGCTTACTCATCTGTTATTTCTGATTTATCCTCTTATTCCCCTGTTTCTTCTTGTTGTTCGTCTTGTTCTTCTAGCTCCTCTTGTTCTTCTTGTAATTCTACATCTCCTTCTTCTTCTTCATCTTTCTGTTTCTTCTGCATTGTTTGTTGTTTCAATTTCTTGCTCTTATTCTGATTCTTCTGCTTCTCCGCAGCTTAATTTTCTGTTATTTCTGCTTTTTCGGCTATTTCTTTGGTTATTTCTGCTTTTTACTCTTATTCTTCTGTTTCTTCTGCTTGTTCTTCTTGGTCTCCTAGTTCTTGTTCCTCTCGTATTTCTCCATCTCCTTTTTTCTTCTTTTTCAACTTCTTCTGTTTCTAATGCATTTTCTGCTTTTTCAATTACTTCTTCTTCTGCTTCAGCTTTTTCTTCACCTTATTCTTCTCTTATTTCTGCTATTTCGGCTTATTCTCCTGTTATTTCTGCTTTTCGCTTATTCTTTTGTTATTTCTGCTTTTTCCTCTTATTCCCATGTTTCTTCTTCTTGTTCTTCTTGTTCTTCTACTTCTTCTAGTAGTTCTACATATCCTTCTCCTTCTTCTTCTTCTTCATCTTATTCTGTTTCTAATGCATTTTCTGCTTTTCAATTACTGCTTCTTCTGCTTCTTCTTCAGCTTATTCTCAGTTATTTCTGCTTTTTCTTCTGTTATTGCTGCTTTTTCGGCTCATTCTTCTGTTATTTTTGCTTTTTCCTCTGATTCTTCTGTTTCTTCCTCTTGTTCTTACAGTTTCTCTTGTTCTTCTTTCACTTCTATATCTCCTTCGTCTTCATCTTCTTCGGTTTCCTCTGCATTTTTTTGCTTTTTCAATTACTTCTCCTGCTTCCTCTGCTTCATATTCAGCTTATTCTGTTATTTCTGCTTTTTCGGCTTATTCTTGTTATTTCTGCCTTTTCGGCTTACTCATCTGTTATTTCTGATTTATCCTCTTATTCCCCTGTTTCTTCTTCTTGTTCGTCTTGTTCTTCTAGCTCCTCTTGTTCTTCTTGTAATTCTACATCTCCTTCTTCTTCTTCATCTTTCTGTTTCTTCTGCATTGTTTGTTGTTTCAATTTCTTGCTCTTATTCTGATTCTTCTGCTTCTCTGCAGCTTAATTTTCTGTTATTTCTGCTTTTTCGGCTATTTCTTTGGTTATTTCTGCTTTTTACTCTTATTCTTCTGTTTCTTCTGCTTGTTCTTCTTGGTCTCCTAGTTCTTGTTCCTCTCGTATTTCTACATCTCCTTTTTTCTTCTTTTTCAACTTCTTCTGTTTCTAATGCATTTTCTGCTTTTTCAATTACTTCTTCTTCTGCTTCAGCTTTTTCTTCACCTTATTCTTCTCTTATTTCTGCTATTTCGGCTTATTCTCCTGTTATTTCTGCTTTTCGCTTATTCTTTTGTTATTTCTGCTTTTTCCTCTTATTCCCATGTTTCTTCTTCTTGTTCTTCTTGTTCTTCTACTTCTTCTTGTAGTTCTACATATCCTTCTCCTTCTTCTTCTTCTTCATCTTATTCTGTTTCTAATGCATTTTCTGCTTTTCAATTACTGCTTCTTCTGCTTCTTCTTCAGCTTATTCTTCTGTTATTTCTGCTTTTTCTTCTGTTATTGCTGCTTTTTCGGCTCATTCTTCTGTTATTTTTGCTTTTTCCTCTGATTCTTCTGTTTCTTCCTCTTGTTCTTACAGTTTCTCTTGTTCTTCTTTCACTTCTATATCTCCTTCGTCTTCATCTTCTTCGGTTTCCTCTGCATATTTTTGCTTTTTCTATTACTTCTTCTGCTTCCTCTGTTTCATATTCAGCTTATTCTGTTATTTCTGCTTTTTCGGCTTATTCTTGTTATTTCTGCTTTTTCGGCTTACTCATCTGTTATTTCTGATTTATCCTCTTATTCCCCTGTTTCTTCTTCTTGTTCGTCTTGTTCTTCTAGCTCCTCTTGTTCTTCTTGTAATTCTACATCTCCTTCTTCTTCTTCATCTTTCTGTTTCTTCTGCATTGTTTGTTGTTTCAATTTCTTGCTCTTATTCTGATTCTTCTGCTTCTCCGCAGCTTAATTTTCTGTTATTTCTGCTTTTTCGGCTATTTCTTTGGTTATTTCTGCTTTTTACTCTTATTCTTCTGTTTCTTCTGCTTGTTCTTCTTGGTCTCCTAGTTCTTGTTCCTCTCGTATTTCTACATCTCCTTTTTTCTTCTTTTTCAACTTCTTCTGTTTCTAATGCATTTTCTGCTTTTTCAATTACTTCTTCTTCTGCTTCAGCTTTTTCTTCACCTTATTCTTCTCTTATTTCTGCTATTTCGGCTTATTCTCCTGTTATTTCTGCTTTTCGCTTATTCTTTTGTTATTTCTGCTTTTTCGTCTTATTCCCATGTTTCTTCTTCTTGTTCTTCTTGTTCTTCTACTTCTTCTTGTAGTTCTACATATCCTTCTTCTTCTTCTTCTTCTTCTTCATCTTATTCTGTTTCTAATGCATTTTCTGCTTTTCAATTGTTGCTTCTTCTTCAGCTCATTCTTGTGTTATTTCTGCTTTTTCGTCTTTTTCTTCTGTTATTGCTGCTTTTTCGGCTTATTCTTCTGTTATTTTTGCTTTTTCCTCTGATTCTTCTGTTTCTTCCTCTTGTTCTTACAGTTTCTCTTGTTCTTCTTTCACTTCTATATCTCCTTCGTCTTCATCTTCTTCGGTATCCTCTGCATTTTTTTGCTTTTTCAATTACTTCTTCTGCTTCCTCTGCTTCATATTCAGCTTATTCTGTTATTTCTGCTTTTTCGGCTTACTCATCTGTTATTTCTGATTTATCCTCTTATTCCCCTGTTTCTTCTTCTTGTTCGTCTTGTTCTTCTAGCTCCTCTTGTTCTTCTTGTAATTCTACATCTCCTTCTTCTTCGTCATCTTTCTGTTTCTTCTGCATTGTTTGTTGTTTCAATTTCTTGCTCTTATTCTGATTCTTCTGTTTCTCCGCAGCTTAATTTTCTGTTATTTCTTCTTTTTCGGCAATTTCTTTGGTTATTTCTGCTTTTTACTCTTATTCTTCTGTTTCTTCTGCTTGTTCTTCTTGGTCTCCTAGTTCTTGTTCCTCTCGTATTTCTACATCTCCTTTTTTCTTCTTTTTCAACTTCTTCTGTTTCTAATGCATTTTCTGCTTTTTCAATTACTTCTTCTGCTTCAGCTTTTTCTTCACCTTATTCTTCTCTTATTTCTGCTATTTCGGCTTATTCTCCTATTATTCCTGCTTTTCGCTTATTCTTTTGTTATTTCTGCTTTTTCCTCTTATTCCCATGTTTCTTCTTCTTGTTCTTCTTGTTCTTCTACTTCTTCTTGTAGTTCTACATATCCTTCTTCTTCTTCTTCTTCTTCTTCTTCATCTTATTCTGTTTCTAATGCATTTTCTGCTTTTCAATTGTTGCTTCTTCTTCAGCTCATTCTTCTGTTATTTCTGCTTTTTCGGCTTTTTCTTCTGTTATTGCTGCTTTTTCGGCTCATTCCTCTGTTATTTTTGCTTTTTCCTCTGATTCTTCTGTTTCTTCCTCTTGTTCTTACAGTTTCTCTTGTTCTTCTTTCACTTCTATATCTCCTTCGTCTTCATATTCTTCGGTTTCCTCTGCATTTTTTTGCTTTTTCAATTACTTCTTCTGCTTCCTCTGCTTCATATTCAGCTTATTCTGTAATTTCTGCTTTTTCGGCTTATTCTTGTTATTTCTGCTTTTTCGGCTTACTCGTCTGTTATTTCTGATTTATCCTCTTATTCCCCTGTTTCTTCTTCTTGTTCGTCTTGTTCTTCTAGCTCCTCTTGTTCTTCTTGTAATTCTACATCTCCTTCTTCTATTCATCTTTCTGTTTCTTCTGCATTGTTTGTTGTTTCAATTTCTTGCTCTTATTCTGATTCTTCTGCTTCTTCCGCAGCTTAATTTTCTGTTATTTCTGCTTTTTCGGCTATTTCTTTGGTTATTTCTGCTTTTTACTCTTATTCTTCTGTTTCTTCTGCTTGTTCTTCTTGGTCTCCTAGTTCTTGTTCCTCTCGTATTTCTACATCTCCTTTTTTCTTCTTTTTCAACTTCTTCTGTTTCTAATGCATTTTCTGCTTTTTCAATTCCTTCTTCTTCTCCTTCAGCTTTTTCTTCACATTATTCTTCTCTTATTTCTGCTATTTCGGCTTATTCTCCTGTTATTTCTGCTTTTCGCTTATTCTTTTGTTATTTCTGCTTTTTCCTCTTAATCCCATGTTTCTTCTTCTTGTTCTTCTTGTTCTTCTACTTCTTCTAGTAGTTCTACATATCCTTCTCCTTCTTCTTCTTCTTCATCTTATTCTGTTTCTAATGCATTTTCTGCTTTTCAATTACTGCTTCTTCTGCTTCTTCTTCAGCTTATTCTTCTGTTATTTCTGCTTTTTCTTCTGTTATTGCTGCTTTTTCGGCTCATTCTTCTGTTATTTTTGCTTTTTCCTCTGATTCTTCTGTTTCTTCCTCTTGTTCTTACAGTTTCTCTTGTTCTTCTTTCACTTCTATATCTCCTTCGTCTTCATCTTCTTCGGTATCCTCTGCATATTTTTGCTTTTTCTATTACTTCTTCTGCTTCCTCTGTTTCATATTCAGCTTATTCTGTTATTTCTGCTTTTTCGGCTTATTCTTGTTATTTCTGCTTTTTCGGCTTACTCATCTGTTATTTCTGATTTATCCTCTTATTCCCCTGTTTCTTCTTCTTGTTCGTCTTGTTCTTCTAGCTCCTCTTGTTCTTCTTGTAATTCTACATCTCCTTCTTCTTCATCATCTTTCTGTTTCTTCTGCATTGTTTGTTGTTTCAATTTCTTGCTCTTATTCTGATTCTTCTGCTTCTCCGCAGCTTAATTTTCTGTTATTTCTGCTTTTTCGGCTATTTCTTTGGTTATTTCTGCTTTTTACTCTTATTCTTCTGTTTCTTCTGCTTGTTCTTCTTGTTCTCCTAGTTCTTGTTCCTCTCGTATTTCTACATCTCCTTTTTTCTTCTTTTTCAACTTCTTCTGTTTCTAATGCATTTTCTGCTTTTTCAATTACTTCTTCTTCTGCTTCAGCTTTTTCTTCACCTTATTCTTCTCTTATTTCTGCTATTTCGGCTTATTCTCCTGTTATTTCTGCTTTTCGCTTATTCTTTTGTTATTTCTGCTTTTTCCTCTTATTCCCATGTTTCTTCTTCTTGTTGTTCTTGTTCTTCTACTTCTTCTTGTTGTTCTACATATCCTTCTTCTTCTTCTTCTTCTTCATCTTATTCTGTTTCTAATGCATTTTCTGCTTTTCAATTGTTGCTTCTTCTTCAGCTCATTCTTCTGTTATTTCTGCTTTTTCGGCTTTTTCTTCTGTTATTGCTGCTTTTTCGGCTTATTCTTCTGTTATTTTTGCTTTTTCCTCTGATTCTTCTGTTTCTTCCTCTTGTTCTTACAGTTTCTCTTGTTCTTCTTTCACTTCTATATCTCCTTCGTCTTCATCTTCTTCGGTTTCCTCTGCATTTTTTTGCTTTTTCAATTACTTCTTCTGCTTCCTCTGCTTCATATTCAGCTTATTTTGTTATTTCTGCTTTTTCGGCTTACTCATCTGTTATTTCTGATTTATCCTCTTATTCCCCTGTTTCTTCTTCTTGTTCGTCTTGTTCTTCTAGCTCCTCTTGTTCTTCTTGTAATTCTACATCTCCTTCTTCTTCTTCATCTTTCTGTTTCTTCTGCATTGTTTGTTGTTTCACTTTCTTGCTCTTATTCTGATTCTTCTGCTTCTCCTCAGCTTAATTTTCTGTTATTTCTGCTTTTTCGGCTATTTCTTTGGTTATTTCTGCTTTTTACTCTTATTCTTCTGTTTCTTCTGCTTGTTCTTCTTGGTCTCCTAGTTCTTGTTCCTCTCGTATTTCTACATCTCCTTTTTTCTTCTTTTTCAACTTCTTCTGTTTCTAATGCATTTTCTGCTTTTTCAATTCCTTCTTCTTCTGCTTCAGCTTTTTCTTCACCTTATTCTTCTCTTATTTCTGCTATTTCGGCTTATTCTCCTGTTATTTCTGCTTTTCGCTTATTCTTTTGTTATTTCTGCTTTTTCCTCTTATTCCCATGTTTCTTCTTCTTGTTGTTCTTGTTCTTCTACTTCTTCTTGTTGTTCTACATATCCTTCTTCTTCTTCTTCTTCTTCATCTTATTCTGTTTCTAATGCATTTTCTGCTTTTCAATTGTTGCTTCTTCTTCAGCTCATTCTTCTGTTATTTCTGTTTTTTCGGCTTTTTCTTCTGTTATTGCTGCTTTTTCGGCTTATTCTTCTGTTATTTTTGCTTTTTCCTCTGATTCTTCTGTTTCTTCCTCTTGTTCTTACAGTTTCTCTTGTTCTTCTTTCACTTCTATATCTCCTTCGTCTTCATCTTCTTCGGTTTCCTCTGCATTTTTTTGCTTTTTCAATTAATTCTTCTGCTTCCTCTGCTTCATATTCTGCTTATTCTGTTATTTCTGCTTTTTCGGCTTACTCATCTGTTATTTCTGATTTATCCTCTTACTCCCCTGTTTCTTCTTGTTGTTCGTCTTGTTCTTCTAGCTCCTCTTGTTCTTCTTGTAATTCTACATCTCCTTCTTCTTCATCTTTCTGTTTCTTCTGCATTGTTTCTTTTTTCAATTTCTTGCTCTTATTCTGATTCTTCTGCTTCTCCGCAGCTTAATTTTCTGTTATTTCTGCTTTTTCGGCTATTTCTTTGGTTATTTCTGCTTTTTACTCTTATTCTTCTGTTTTTTCTGCTTGTTCTTCTTGGTCTCCTAGTTCTTGTTCCTCTCGTATTTCTACATCTCCTTTTTTCTTCTTTTTCAACTTCTTCTGTTTCTAATGCATTTTCTGCTTTTTCAATTATTTCTTCTTCTGCTTCAGCTTTTTCTTCACCTTATTCTTCTCTTATTTCTGCTATTTCGGCTTATTCTCCTGTTATTTCTGCTTTTCGCTTATTCTTTTGTTATTTCTGCTTTTTCCTCGTATTGCCATGTTTCTTCTTCTTGTTTTTCTTGTTCTTCTACTTCTTCTAGTAGTTCTACATATCCTTCTCCTTCTTCTTCTTCTTCATCTTATTCTGTTTCTAATGCATTTTCTGCTTTTCAATTACTGCTTCTTCTGCTTCTTCTTCAGCTTATTCATCTGTTATTTCTGCTTTTTCTTCTGTTATTGCTGCTTTTTCGGCTCATTCTTCTGTTATTTTGCTTTTTCCTCTGATTCTTCTGTTTCTTCCTCTTGTTCTTACAGTTTCTCTTGTTCTTCTTTCACTTCTATATCTCCTTCGTCTTCATCTTCTTCGGTTTCCTCTGCATATTTTTGCTTTTTCTATTACTTCTTCTGCTTCTTCTGCATCATATTCAGCATATTCTGTTATTTCTGCTTTTTCGGCTTATTCTTGTTATTTCTGCTTTTTCGGCTTACTCATTTGTTATTTCTGATTTATCCTCTTATTCCCCTGTTTCTTCTTCTTGTTCGTCTTGTTCTTCTAGCTCCTCTTGTTCTTCTTGTAATTCCACATCTCCTTCTTCTTCTTCATCTTTCTGTTTCTTCTGCATTGTTTGTTGTTTCAATTTCTTGCTCTTATTCTGATTCTTCTGCTTCTCCGCAGCTTAATTTTCTGTTATTTCTGCATTTTCGGCTATTTCTTTGGTTATTTCTGCTTTTTACTCTTATTCTTCTGTTTCTTCTGCTTGTTCTTCTTGTTCTCCTAGTTCTTGTTCCTCTCGTATTTCTACATCTCCTTTTTTCTTCTTTTTCAACTTCTTCTGTTTCTAATGCATTTTCTGCTTTTTCAATTACTTCTTCTTCTGCTTCAGCTTTTTCTTCACCTTATTCTTCTCTTATTTCTGCTATTTCGGCTTATTCTCCTGTTATTTCTGCTTTTCGCTTATTCTTTTGTTATTTCTGCTTTTTCGTCTTATTCCCATGTTTCTTCTTCTTGTTCTTCTTGTTCTTCTACTTCTTCTTGTAGTTCTACATATCCTTCTTCTTCTTCTTCTTCTTCATCTTATTCTGTTTCTAATGCATTTTCTGCTTTTCAATTGTTGCTTCTTCTTCAGCTCATTCTTGTGTTATTTCTGCTTTTTCGTCTTTTTCTTCTGTTATTGCTGCTTTTTCGGCTTATTCTTCTGTTATTTTTGCTTTTTCCTCTGATTCTTCTGTTTCTTCCTCTTGTTCTTACAGTTTCTCTTGTTCTTCTTTCACTTCTATATCTCCTTCGTCTTCATCTTCTTCGGTATCCTCTGCATTTTTTTGCTTTTTCAATTACTTCTTCTGCTTCCTCTGCTTCATATTCAGCTTATTCTGTTATTTCTGCTTTTTCGGCTTACTCATCTGTTATTTCTGATTTATCCTCTTATTCCCCTGTTTCTTCTTCTTGTTCGTCTTGTTCTTCTAGCTCCTCTTGTTCTTCTTGTAATTCTACATCTCCTTCTTCTTCGTCATCTTTCTGTTTCTTCTGCATTGTTTGTTGTTTCAATTTCTTGCTCTTATTCTGATTCTTCTGTTTCTCCGCAGCTTAATTTTCTGTTATTTCTTCTTTTTCGGCAATTTCTTTGGTTATTTCTGCTTTTTACTCTTATTCTTCTGTTTCTTCTGCTTGTTCTTCTTGGTCTCCTAGTTCTTGTTCCTCTCGTATTTCTACATCTCCTTTTTTCTTCTTTTTCAACTTCTTCTGTTTCTAATGCATTTTCTGCTTTTTCAATTACTTCTTCTGCTTCAGCTTTTTCTTCACCTTATTCTTCTCTTATTTCTGCTATTTCGGCTTATTCTCCTGTTATTTCTGCTTTTCGCTTATTCTTTTGTTATTTCTGCTTTTTCCTCTTATTCCCATGTTTCTTCTTCTTGTTCTTCTTGTTCTTCTACTTCTTCTTGTAGTTCTACATATCCTTCTTCTTCTTCTTCTTCTTCTTCATCTTATTCTGTTTCTAATGCATTTTCTGCTTTTCAATTGTTGCTTCTTCTTCAGCTCATTCTTCTGTTATTTCTGCTTTTTCGGCTTTTTCTTCTGTTATTGCTGCTTTTTCGGCTCATTCTTCTGTTATTTTTGCTTTTTCCTCTGATTCTTCTGTTTCTTCCTCTTGTTCTTACAGTTTCTCTTCTTCTTCTTTCACTTCTATATCTCCTTCGTCTTCATATTCTTCGGTTTCCTCTGCATTTTTTTGCTTTTTCAATTACTTCTTCTGCTTCCTCTGCTTCATATTCAGCTTATTCTGTAATTTCTGCTTTTTCGGCTTATTCTTGTTATTTCTGCTTTTTCGGCTTACTCGTCTGTTATTTCTGATTTATCCTCTTATTCCCCTGTTTCTTCTTCTTGTTCGTCTTGTTCTTCTAGCTCCTCTTGTTCTTCTTGTAATTCTACATCTCCTTCTTCTTCTTCATCTTTCTGTTTCTTCTGCATTGTTTGTTGTTTCAATTTCTTGCTCTTATTCTGATTCTTCTGCTTCTTCCGCAGCTTAATTTTCTGTTATTTCTGCTTTTTCGGCTATTTCTTTGGTTATTTCTGCTTTTTACTCTTATTCTTCTGTTTCTTCTGCTTGTTCTTCTTGGTCTCCTAGTTCTTGTTCCTCTCGTATTTCTACATCTCCTTTTTTCTTCTTTTTCAACTTCTTCTGTTTCTAATGCATTTTCTGCTTTTTCAATTCCTTCTTCTTCTGCTTCAGCTTTTTCTTCACATTATTCTTCTCTTATTTCTGCTATTTCGGCTTATTCTCCTGTTATTTCTGCTTTTCGCTTATTCTTTTGTTATTTCTGCTTTTTCCTCTTAATCCCATGTTTCTTCTTCTTGTTCTTCTTGTTCTTCTACTTCTTCTAGTAGTTCTACATATCCTTCTCCTTCTTCTTCTTCTTCATCTTATTCTGTTTCTAATGCATTTTCTGCTTTTCAATTACTGCTTCTTCTGCTTCTTCTTCAGCTTATTCTTCTGTTATTTCTGCTTTTTCTTCTGTTATTGCTGCTTTTTCGGCTCATTCTTCTGTTATTTTTGCTTTTTCCTCTGATTCTTCTGTTTCTTCCTCTTGTTCTTACAGTTTCTCTTGTTCTTCTTTCACTTCTATATCTCCTTCGTCTTCATCTTCTTCGGTTTCCTCTGCATATTTTTGCTTTTTCTATTACTTCTTCTGCTTCTTCTGCATCATATTCAGCATATTCTGTTATTTCTGCTTTTTCGGCTTATTCTTGTTATTTCTGCTTTTTCGGCTTACTCATTTGTTATTTCTGATTTATCCTCTTATTCCCCTGTTTCTTCTTCTTGTTCGTCTTGTTCTTCTAGCTCCTCTTGTTCTTCTTGTAATTCCACATCTCCTTCTTCTTCTTCATCTTTCTGTTTCTTCTGCATTGTTTGTTGTTTCAATTTCTTGCTCTTATTCTGATTCTTCTGCTTCTCCGCAGCTTAATTTTCTGTTATTTCTGCATTTTCGGCTATTTCTTTGGTTATTTCTGCTTTTTACTCTTATTCTTCTGTTTCTTCTGCTTGTTCTTCTTGTTCTCCTAGTTCTTGTTCCTCTCGTATTTCTACATCTCCTTTTTTCTTCTTTTTCAACTTCTTCTGTTTCTAATGCATTTTCTGCTTTTTCAATTACTTCTTCTTCTGCTTCAGCTTTTTCTTCACCTTATTCTTCTCTTATTTCTGCTATTTCGGCTTATTCTCCTGTTATTTCTGCTTTTCGCTTATTCTTTTGTTATTTCTGCTTTTTCGTCTTATTCCCATGTTTCTTCTTCTTGTTCTTCTTGTTCTTCTACTTCTTCTTGTAGTTCTACATATCCTTCTTCTTCTTCTTCTTCTTCATCTTATTCTGTTTCTAATGCATTTTCTGCTTTTCAATTGTTGCTTCTTCTTCAGCTCATTCTTGTGTTATTTCTGCTTTTTCGTCTTTTTCTTCTGTTATTGCTGCTTTTTCGGCTTATTCTTCTGTTATTTTTGCTTTTTCCTCTGATTCTTCTGTTTCTTCCTCTTGTTCTTACAGTTTCTCTTGTTCTTCTTTCACTTCTATATCTCCTTCGTCTTCATCTTCTTCGGTATCCTCTGCATTTTTTTGCTTTTTCAATTACTTCTTCTGCTTCCTCTGCTTCATATTCAGCTTATTCTGTTATTTCTGCTTTTTCGGCTTACTCATCTGTTATTTCTGATTTATCCTCTTATTCCCCTGTTTCTTCTTCTTGTTCGTCTTGTTCTTCTAGCTCCTCTTGTTCTTCTTGTAATTCTACATCTCCTTCTTCTTCGTCATCTTTCTGTTTCTTCTGCATTGTTTGTTGTTTCAATTTCTTGCTCTTATTCTGATTCTTCTGTTTCTCCGCAGCTTAATTTTTTGTTATTTCTTCTTTTTCGGCAATTTCTTTGGTTATTTCTGCTTTTTACTCTTATTCTTCTGTTTCTTCTGCTTGTTCTTCTTGGTCTCCTAGTTCTTGTTCCTCTCGTATTTCTACATCTCCTTTTTTCTTCTTTTTCAACTTCTTCTGTTTCTAATGCATTTTCTGCTTTTTCAATTACTTCTTCTGCTTCAGCTTTTTCTTCACCTTATTCTTCTCTTATTTCTGCTATTTCGGCTTATTCTCCTGTTATTTCTGCTTTTCGCTTATTCTTTTGTTATTTCTGCTTTTTCCTCTTATTCCCATGTTTCTTCTTCTTGTTCTTCTTGTTCTTCTACTTCTTCTTGTAGTTCTACATATCCTTCTTCTTCTTCTTCTTCTTCTTCATCTTATTCTGTTTCTAATGCATTTTCTGCTTTTCAATTGTTGCTTCTTCTTCAGCTCATTCTTCTGTTATTTCTGCTTTTTCGACTTTTTCTTCTGTTATTGCTGCTTTTTCGGCTCATTCTTCTGTTATTTTTGCTTTTTCCTCTGATTCTTCTGTTTCTTCCTCTTGTTCTTACAGTTTCTCTTCTTCTTCTTTCACTTCTATATCTCCTTCGTCTTCATATTCTTCGGTTTCCTCTGCATTTTTTTGCTTTTTCAATTACTTCTTCTGCTTCCTCTGCTTCATATTCAGCTTATTCTGTAATTTCTGCTTTTTCGGCTTATTCTTGTTATTTCTGCTTTTTCGGCTTACTCGTCTGTTATTTCTGATTTATCCTCTTATTCCCCTGTTTCTTCTTCTTGTTCGTCTTGTTCTTCTAGCTCCTCTTGTTCTTCTTGTAATTCTACATCTCCTTCTTCTTCTTCATCTTTCTGTTTCTTCTGCATTGTTTGTTGTTTCAATTTCTTGCTCTTATTCTGATTCTTCTGCTTCTTCCGCAGCTTAATTTTCTGTTATTTCTGCTTTTTCGGCTATTTCTTTGGTTATTTCTGCTTTTTACTCTTATTCTTCTGTTTCTTCTGCTTGTTCTTCTTGGTCTCCTAGTTCTTGTTCCTCTCGTATTTCTACATCTCCTTTTTTCTTCTTTTTCAACTTCTTCTGTTTCTAATGCATTTTCTGCTTTTTCAATTCCTTCTTCTTCTGCTTCAGCTTTTTCTTCACATTATTCTTCTCTTATTTCTGCTATTTCGGCTTATTCTCCTGTTATTTCTGCTTTTCGCTTATTCTTTTGTTATTTCTGCTTTTTCCTCTTAATCCCATGTTTCTTCTTCTTGTTCTTCTTGTTCTTCTACTTCTTCTAGTAGTTCTACATATCCTTCTCCTTCTTCTTCTTCTTCATCTTATTCTGTTTCTAATGCATTTTCTGCTTTTCAATTACTGCTTCTTCTGCTTCTTCTTCAGCTTATTCTTCTGTTATTTCTGCTTTTTCTTCTGTTATTGCTGCTTTTTCGGCTCATTCTTCTGTTATTTTTGCTTTTTCCTCTGATTCTTCTGTTTCTTCCTCTTGTTCTTACAGTTTCTCTTGTTCTTCTTTCACTTCTATATCTCCTTCGTCTTCATCTTCTTCGTTATCCTCTGCATATTTTTGCTTTTTCTATTACTTCTTCTGCTTCCTCTGTTTCATATTCAGCTTATTCTGTTATTTCTGCTTTTTCGGCTTATTCTTGTTATTTCTGCTTTTTCGGCTTACTCATCTGTTATTTCTGATTTATCCTCTTATTCCCCTGTTTCTTCTTCTTGTTCGTCTTGTTCTTCTAGCTCCTCTTGTTCTTCTTGTAATTCTACATCTCCTTCTTCTTCATCATCTTTCTGTTTCTTCTGCATTGTTTGTTGTTTCAATTTCTTGCTCTTATTCTGATTCTTCTGCTTCTCCGCAGCTTAATTTTCTGTTATTTCTGCTTTTTCGGCTATTTCTTTGGTTATTTCTGCTTTTTACTCTTATTCTTCTGTTTCTTCTGCTTGTTCTTCTTGTTCTCCTAGTTCTTGTTCCTCTCGTATTTCTACATCTCCTTTTTTCTTCTTTTTCAACTTCTTCTGTTTCTAATGCATTTTCTGCTTTTTCAATTACTTCTTCTTCTGCTTCAGCTTTTTCTTCACCTTATTCTTCTCTTATTTCTGCTATTTCGGCTTATTCTCCTGTTATTTCTGCTTTTCGCTTATTCTTTTGTTATTTCTGCTTTTTCCTCTTATTCCCATGTTTCTTCTTCTTGTTCTTCTTGTTCTTCTACTTCTTCTTGTTGTTCTACATATCCTTCTTCTTCTTCTTCTTCTTCATCTTATTCTGTTTCTAATGCATTTTCTGCTTTTCAATTGTTGCTTCTTCTTCAGCTCATTCTTCTGTTATTTCTGCTTTTTCGGCTTTTTCTTCTGTTATTGCTGCTTTTTCGGCTTATTCTTCTGTTATTTTTGCTTTTTCCTCTGATTCTTCTGTTTCTTCCTCTTGTTCTTACAGTTTCTCTTGTTCTTCTTTCACTTCTATATCTCCTTCGTCTTCATCTTCTTCGGTTTCCTCTGCATTTTTTTGCTTTTTCAATTACTTCTTCTGCTTCCTCTGCTTCATATTCAGCTTATTCTGTTATTTCTGCTTTTTCGGCTTATTCTTGTTATTTCTGCTTTTTCGGCTTACTCATCTGTTATTTCTGATTTTCCTCTTATTCCCCTGTTTCTTCTTCTTGTTCGTCTTGTTCTTCTAGCTCCTCTTGTTCTTCTTGTAATTCTACATCTCCTTCTTCTTCATCATCTTTCTGTTTCTTCTGCATTGTTTGTTGTTTCAATTTCTTGCTCTTATTCTGATTCTTCTGCTTCTCCGCAGCTTAATTTTCTGTTATTTCTGCTTTTTCGGCTATTTCTTTGGTTATTTCTGCTTTTTACTCTTATTCTTCTGTTTCTTCTGCTTGTTCTTCTTGTTCTCCTAGTTCTTGTTCCTCTCGTATTTCTACATCTCCTTTTTTCTTCTTTTTCAACTTCTTCTGTTTCTAATGCAGTTTCTGCTTTTTCAATTACTTCTTCTTCTGCTTCAGCTTTTTCTTCACCTTATTCTTCTCTTATTTCTGCTATTTCGGCTTATTCTCCTGTTATTTCTGCTTTTCGCTTATTCTTTTGTTATTTCTGCTTTTTCCTCTTATTCCCATGTTTCTTCTTCTTGTTCTTCTTGTTCTTCTACTTCTTCTTGTAGTTCTACATATCCTTCTTCTTCTTCTTCTTCTTCATCTTATTCTGTTTCTAATGCATTTTCTGCTTTTCAATTGTTGCTTCTTCTTCAGCTCATTCTTCTGTTATTTCTGCTTTTTCGGCTTTTTCTTCTGTTATTGCTGCTTTTTCGGCTCATTCTTCTGTTATTTTTGCTTTTTCCTCTGATTCTTCTGTTTCTTCCTCTTGTTCTTACAGTTTCTCTTGTTCTTCTTTCACTTCTATATATCCTTCGTCTTCATCTTCTTCGGTTTCCTCTGAATTTTTTTGCTTTTTCAATTACTTCTTCTGCTTCCTCTGCTTCATATTCAGCTTATTCTGTTATTTCTGCTTTTTCGGCTTACTCATCTGTTATTTCTGATTTATCCTCTTACTCCCCTGTTTCTTCTTCTTGTTCGTCTTGTTCCTCTAGCTCCTCTTGTTCTTCTTGTAATTCTACATCTCCTTCTTCTTCTTCATCTTTCTGTTTCTTCTGCATTGTTTCTTTTTTCAATTTCTTGCTCTTATTCTGATTCTTCTGCTTCTCCGCAGCTTAATTTTCTGTTATTTCTGCTTTTTCGGCTATTTCTTTGGTTATTTCTGCTTTTTACTCTTATTCTTCTGTTTTTTCTGCTTGTTCTTCTTGGTCTCCTAGTTCTTGTTCCTCTCGTATTTCTACATCTCCTTTTTTCTTCTTTTTCAACTTCTTCTGTTTCTAATGCATTTTCTGCTTTTTCAATTATTTCTTCTTCTGCTTCAGCTTTTTCTTCACCTTATTCTTCTCTTATTTCTGCTATTTCGGCTTATTCTCCTGTTATTTCTGCTTTTCGCTTATTCTTTTGTTATTTCTGCTTTTTCCTCTTATTCCCATGTTTCTTCTTCTTGTTTTTCTTGTTCTTCTACTTCTTCTAGTAGTTCTACATATCCTTCTCCTTCTTCTTCTTCTTCATCTTATTCTGTTTCTAATGCATTTTCTGCTTTTCAATTACTGCTTCTTTTGCTTCTTCTTCAGCTTATTCATCTGTTATTTCTGCTTTTTCTTCTGTTATTGCTGCTTTTTCGGCTCATTCTTCTGTTATTTTGCTTTTTCCTCTGATTCTTCTGTTTCTTCCTCTTGTTCTTACAGTTTCTCTTGTTCTTCTTTCACTTCTATATCTCCTTCGTCTTCATCATCTTCGGTTTCCTCTGCATATTTTTGCTTTTTCTATTACTTCTTCTGCTTCTTCTGCATCATATTCAGCATATTCTGTTATTTCTGCTTTTTCGGCTTATTCTTGTTATTTCTGCTTTTTCGGCTTACTCATTTGTTATTTCTGATTTATCCTCTTATTCCCCTGTTTCTTCTTCTTGTTCGTCTTGTTCTTCTAGCTCCTCTTGTTCTTCTTGTAATTCCACATCTCCTTCTTCTTCTTCATCTTTCTGTTTCTTCTGCATTGTTTGTTGTTTCAATTTCTTGCTCTTATTCTGATTCTTCTGCTTCTCCGCAGCTTAATTTTCTGTTATTTCTGCGTTTTCGGCTATTTCTTTGGTTATTTCTGCTTTTTACTCTTATTCTTCTGTTTCTTCTGCTTGTTCTTCTTGTTCTCCTAGTTCTTGTTCCTCTCGTATTTCTACATCTCCTTTTTTCTTCTTTTTCAACTTCTTCTGTTTCTAATGCATTTTCTGCTTTTTCAATTACTTCTTCTTCTGCTTCAGCTTTTTCTTCACCTTATTCTTCTCTTATTTCTGCTATTTCGGCTTATTCTCCTGTTATTTCTGCTTTTCGCTTATTCTTTTGTTATTTCTGCTTTTTCGTCTTATTCCCATGTTTCTTCTTCTTGTTCTTCTTGTTTTTCTACTTCTTCTTGTAGTTCTACATATCCTTCTTCTTCTTCTTCTTCTTCATCTTATTCTGTTTCTAATGCATTTTCTGCTTTTCAATTGTTGCTTCTTCTTCAGCTCATTCTTGTGTTATTTCTGCTTTTTCGTCTTTTTCTTCTGTTATTGCTGCTTTTTCGGCTTATTCTTCTGTTATTTTTGCTTTTTCCTCTGATTCTTCTGTTTCTTCCTCTTGTTCTTACAGTTTCTCTTGTTCTTCTTTCACTTCTATATCTCCTTCGTCTTCATCTTCTTCGGTATCCTCTGCATTTTTTTGCTTTTTCAATTACTTCTTCTGCTTCCTCTGCTTCATATTCAGCTTATTCTGTTATTTCTGCTTTTTCGGCTTACTCATCTGTTATTTCTGATTTATCCTCTTATTCCCCTGTTTCTTCTTCTTGTTCGTCTTGTTCTTCTAGCTCCTCTTGTTCTTCTTGTAATTCTACATCTCCTTCTTCTTCGTCATCTTTCTGTTTCTTCTGCATTGTTTGTTGTTTCAATTTCTTGCTCTTATTCTGATTCTTCTGTTTCTCCGCAGCTTAATTTTCTGTTATTTCTTCTTTTTCGGCAATTTCTTTGGTTATTTCTGCTTTTTACTCTTATTCTTCTGTTTCTTCTGCTTGTTCTTCTTGGTCTCCTAGTTCTTGTTCCTCTCGTATTTCTACATCTCCTTTTTTCTTCTTTTTCAACTTCTTCTGTTTCTAATGCATTTTCTGCTTTTTCAATTACTTCTTCTGCTTCAGCTTTTTCTTCACCTTATTCTTCTCTTATTTCTGCTATTTCGGCTTATTCTCCTGTTATTTCTGCTTTTCGCTTATTCTTTTGTTATTTCTGCTTTTTCCTCTTATTCCCATGTTTCTTCTTCTTGTTCTTCTTGTTCTTCTACTTCTTCTTGTAGTTCTACATATCCTTCTTCTTCTTCTTCTTCTTCTTCTTCATCTTATTCTGTTTCTAATGCATTTTCTGCTTTTCAATTGTTGCTTCTTCTTCAGCTCATTCTTCTGTTATTTCTGCTTTTTCGGCTTTTTCTTCTGTTATTGCTGCTTTTTCGGCTCATTCTTCTGTTATTTTTGCTTTTTCCTCTGATTCTTCTGTTTCTTCCTCTTGTTCTTACAGTTTCTCTTGTTCTTCTTTCACTTCTATATCTCCTTCGTCTTCATATTCTTCGGTTTCCTCTGCATTTTTTTGCTTTTTCAATTACTTCTTCTGCTTCCTCTGCTTCATATTCAGCTTATTCTGTAATTTCTGCTTTTTCGGCTTATTCTTGTTATTTCTGCTTTTTCGGCTTACTCGTCTGTTATTTCTGATTTATCCTCTTATTCCCCTGTTTCTTCTTCTTGTTCGTCTTGTTCTTCTAGCTCCTCTTGTTCTTCTTGTAATTCTACATCTCCTTCTTCTTCTTCATCTTTCTGTTTCTTCTGCATTGTTTGTTGTTTCAATTTCTTGCTCTTATTCTGATTCTTCTGCTTCTTCCGCAGCTTAATTTTCTGTTATTTCTGCTTTTTCGGCTATTTCTTTGGTTATTTCTGCTTTTTACTCTTATTCTTCTGTTTCTTCTGCTTGTTCTTCTTGGTCTCCTAGTTCTTGTTCCTCTCGTATTTCTACATCTCCTTTTTTCTTCTTTTTCAACTTCTTCTGTTTCTAATGCATTTTCTGCTTTTTCAATTCCTTCTTCTTCTGCTTCAGCTTTTTCTTCACCTTATTCTTCTCTTATTTCTGCTATTTCGGCTTATTCTCCTGTTATTTCTGCTTTTCGCTTATTCTTTTGTTATTTCTGCTTTTTCCTCTTAATCCCATGTTTCTTCTTCTTGTTCTTCTTGTTCTTCTACTTCTTCTAGTATTTCTACATATCCTTCTCCTTCTTCTTCTTCTTCATCTTATTCTGTTTCTAATGCATTTTCTGCTTTTCAATTACTGCTTCTTCTGCTTCTTCTTCAGCTTATTCTTTTGTTATTTCTGCTTTTTCTTCTGTTATTGCTGCTTTTTCGGCTCATTCTTCTGTTATTTTTGCTTTTTCCTCTGATTCTTCTGTTTCTTCCTCTTGTTCTTACAGTTTCTCTTGTTCTTCTTTCACTTCTATATCTCCTTCGTCTTCATCTTCTTCGGTTTCCTCTGCATTTTTTTGCTTTTTCAATTACTTCTTCTGCTTCCTCTGCTTCATATTCAGCTTATTCTGTTATTTCTGCTTTTTCGGCTTATTCTTGTTATTTCTGCTTTTTCGGCTTACTCATCTGTTATTTCTGATTTATCCTCTTATTCCCCTGTTTCTTCTTCTTGTTCGTCTTGTTCTTCTAGCTCCTCTTTTTCTTCTTGTAATTCTACATCTCCTTCTTCTTCATCATCTTTCTGTTTCTTCTGCATTGTTTGTTGTTTCAATTTCTTGCTCTTATTCTGATTCTTCTGCTTCTCCGCAGCTTAATTTTCTGTTATTTCTGCTTTTTCGGCTATTTCTTTGGTTATTTCTGCTTTTTACTCTTATTCTTCTGTTTCTTCTGCTTGTTCTTCTTGTTCTCCTAGTTCTTGTTCCTCTCGTATTTCTACATCTCCTTTTTTCTTCTTTTTCAACTTCTTCTGTTTCTAATGCATTTTCTGCTTTTTCAATTACTTCTTCTTCTGCTTCAGCTTTTTCTTCACCTTATTCTTCTCTTATTTCTGCTATTTCGGCTTATTCTCCTGTTATTTCTGCTTTTCGCTTATTCTTTTGTTATTTCTGCTTTTTCCTCTTATTCCCATGTTTCTTCTTCTTGTTCTTCTTGTTCTTCTACTTCTTCTTGTTGTTCTACATATCCTTCTTCTTCTTCTTCTTCTTCATCTTATTCTGTTTCTAATGCATTTTCTGCTTTTCAATTGTTGCTTCTTCTTCAGCTCATTCTTCTGTTATTTCTGCTTTTTCGGCTTTTTCTTCTGTTATTGCTGCTTTTTCGGCTCATTCTTCTGTTATTTTTGCTTTTTCCTCTGATTCTTCTGTTTCTTCCTCTTGTTCTTACAGTTTCTCTTGTTCTTCTTTCACTTCTATATCTCCTTCGTCTTCATCTTCTTCGGTTTCCTCTGCATTTTTTTGCTTTTTCAATTACTTCTTCTGCTTCCTCTGCTTCATATTCAGCTTATTCTGTTATTTCTGCTTTTTCGGCTTACTCATCTGTTATTTCTGATATATCCTCTTATTCCCCTGTTTCTTCTTCTTGTTCGTCTTGTTCTTCTAGCTCCTCTTGTTCTTCTTGTAATTCTACATCTCCTTCTTCTTCTTCATCTTTCTGTTTCTTCAGCATTGTTTCTTTTTTCAATTTCTTGCTCTTATTCTGATTCTTCTGTTTCTCCGCAGCTTAATTTTCTGTTATTTCTGCATTTACGGCTATTTCTTTGGTTATTTCTGCTTTTTACTCTTATTCTGCTGTTTCTTCTGCTTGTTCTTCTTGTTCTCCTAGTTCTTGTTCCTCTCGTATTTCTACATCTCCTTTTTTCTTCTTTTTCAACTTCTTCTGTTTCTAATGCATTTTCTGCTTTTTCAATTACTTCTTCTGCTTCAGCTTTTTCTTCACCTTATTCTTCTCTTTTTTCTGTTATTTCGGCTTATTCTCCTGTTATTTCTGCTTTTCGCTTATTCTTTTGTTATTTCTGCTTTTTCCTCTTATTCCCATGTTTCTTCTTCTTGTTCTTCTTGTTCTTCTACTTCTTCTAGTAGTTCTACATATCCTTCTCCTTCTTCTTCTTCTTCATCTTATTCTGTTTCTAATGCATTTTCTGCTTTTCAATTACTGCTTCTTCTGCTTCTTCTTCAGCTTATTCTTCTGTTATTTCTGCTTTTTCTTCTGTTATTGCTGCTTTTTCGGCTCATTCTTCTGTTATTTTTGCTGTTTCCTCTGATTCTTCTGTTTCTTCCTCTTGTTCTTACAATTTCTCTTGTTCTTCTTTCACTTCTATATCTCCTTCGTCTTCATCTTCTTCGGTTTCCTCTGCATTTTTTTTTTCAATTACTTCTCCTGCTTCCTCTGCTTCATATTCAGCTTATTCTATTATTTCTGCTTTTTCGGCTTATTCTTGTTATTTCTGCTTTTTCGGCTTACTCATCTGTTATTTCTGATTTATCCTCTTATTCCCCTGTTTCTTCTTCTTGTTCGTCTTGTTCTTCTAGCTCCTCTTGTTCTTCTTGTAATTCTACATCTCCTTCTTCTTCTTCATCTTTCTGTTTCTTCTGCATTGTTTGTTGTTTCACTTTCTTGCTCTTATTCTGATTCTTCTGCTTCTCCGCAGCTTAATTTTCTGTTATTTCTGCTTTTTCGGCTATTTCTTTGGTTATTTCTGCTTTTTACTCTTATTCTTCTGTTTCTTCTGCTTGTTCTCCTAGTTCTTGTTCCTCTCGTATTTCTACATCTCCTTTTTTCTTCTTTTTCAACTTCTACTGTTTCTAATGCATTTTCTGCGTTTTCAATTACTTCTTCTTCTGCTTCAGCTTTTTCTTCACCTTATTCTTCTCTTATTTCTGCTATTTCGGCTTATTCTCCTGTTATTTCTGCTTTTCGCTTATTCTTTTGTTATTTCTGCTTTTTCCTCTTATTCCCATGTTTCTTCTTCTTGTTCTTCTTGTTCTTCTACTTCTTCTTGTTGTTCTACATATCCTTCTTCTTCTTCTTCTTCTTCTTCATCTTATTCTGTTTCTAATGCATTTTCTGCTTTTCAATTGTTGCTTCTTCTTCAGCTCATTCTTCTGTTATTTCTGCTTTTTCGGCTTTTTCTTCTGTTATTGCTGCTTTTTCGGCTCATTCTTCTGTTATTTTTGCTTTTTCCTCTGATTCTTCTGTTTCTTCCTCTTGTTCTTACAGTTTCTCTTGTTCTTCTTTCACTTCTATATCTCCTTCGTCTTCATCTTCTTCGGTTTCCTCTGCATTTTTTTGCTTTTTCAATTACTTCTTCTGCTTCCTCTGCTTCATATTCAGCTTATTCTGTTATTTCTGCTTTTTCGGCTTACTCATCTGTTATTTCTGATATATCCTCTTATTCCCCTGTTTCTTCTTCTTGTTCGTCTTGTTCTTCTAGCTCCTCTTGTTCTTCTTGTAATTCTACATCTCCTTCTTCTTCTTCATCTTTCTGTTTCTTCAGCATTGTTTCTTTTTTCAATTTCTTGCTCTTATTCTGATTCTTCTGTTTCTCCGCAGCTTAATTTTCTGTTATTTCTGCATTTTCGGCTATTTCTTTGGTTATTTCTGCTTTTTACTCTTATTCTGCTGTTTCTTCTGCTTGTTCTTCTTGTTCTCCTAGTTCTTGTTCCTCTCGTATTTCTACATCTCCTTTTTTCTTCTTTTTCAACTTCTTCTGTTTCTAATGCATTTTCTGCTTTTTCAATTACTTCTTCTGCTTCAGCTTTTTCTTCACCTTATTCTTCTCTTTTTTCTGTTATTTCGGCTTATTCTCCTGTTATTTCTGCTTTTCGCTTATTCTTTTGTTATTTCTGCTTTTTCCTCTTATTCCCATGTTTCTTCTTCTTGTTCTTCTTGTTCTTCTACTTCTTCTAGTAGTTCTACATATCCTTCTCCTTCTTCTTCTTCTTCATCTTATTCTGTTTCTAATGCATTTTCTGCTTTTCAATTACTGCTTCTTCTGCTTCTTCTTCAGCTTATTCTTCTGTTATTTCTGCTTTTTCTTCTGTTATTGCTGCTTTTTCGGCTCATTCTTCTGTTATTTTTGCTGTTTCCTCTGATTCTTCTGTTTCTTCCTCTTGTTCTTACAGTTTCTCTTGTTCTTCTTTCACTTCTATATCTCCTTCGTCTTCATCTTCTTCGGTTTCCTCTGCATTTTTTTTTTTCAATTACTTCTCCTGCTTCCTCTGCTTCATATTCAGCTTATTCTATTATTTCTGCTTTTTCGGCTTATTCTTGTTATTTCTGCTTTTTCGGCTTACTCATCTGTTATTTCTGATTTATCCTCTTATTCCCCTGTTTCTTCTTCTTGTTCGTCTTGTTCTTCTAGCTCCTCTTGTTCTTCTTGTAATTCTACATCTCCTTCTTCTTCTTCATCTTTCTGTTTCTTCTGCATTGTTTGTTGTTTCACTTTCTTGCTCTTATTCTGATTCTTCTGCTTCTCCGCAGCTTAATTTTCTGTTATTTCTGCTTTTTCGGCTATTTCTTTGGTTATTTCTGCTTTTTACTCTTATTCTTCTGTTTCTTCTGCTTGTTCTCCTAGTTCTTGTTCCTCTCGTATTTCTACATCTCCTTTTTTCTTCTTTTTCAACTTCTACTGTTTCTAATGCATTTTCTGCGTTTTCAATTACTTCTTCTTCTGCTTCAGCTTTTTCTTCACCTTATTCTTCTCTTATTTCTGCTATTTCGGCTTATTCTCCTGTTATTTCTGCTTTTCGCTTATTCTTTTGTTATTTCTGCTTTTTCCTCTTATTCCCATGTTTCTTCTTCTTGTTCTTCTTGTTCTTCTACTTCTTCTTGTAGTTCTACATATCCTTCTTCTTCTTCTTCATCTTATTCTGTTTCTAATGCATTTTCTGCTTTTCAATTGTTGCTTCTTCTTCAGCTCATTCTTCTGTTATTTCTGCTTTTTCGGCTTTTTCTTCTGTTATTGCTGCTTTTTCGGCTTATTCTTCTGTTATTTTTGCCTTTTCCTCTGATTCTTCTGTTTCTTCCTCTTGTTCTTACAGTTTCTCTTGTTCTTCTTTCACTTCTATATCTCCTTCGTCTTCATCTTCTTCGGTTTCCTCTGCATTTTTTTGCTTTTTCAATTAATTCTTCTGCTTCCTCTGATTCATATTCAGCTTATTCTGTTATTTCTGCTTTTTCGGCTTACTCATCTCTTATTTCTGATTTATCCTCTTATTCCCCTGTTTCTTCTTCTTGTTCGTCTTGTTCTTCTAGCTCCTCTTGTTCTTGTAATTCTACATCTCCTTCTTCTTCATCATCTTTCTGTTACTTCTGCATTGTTTGTTGTTTCAATTTCTTGCTCTTATTCTGATTCTTCTGCTTCTCCGCAGCTTAATTTTCTGTTATTTCTGCTTTTTCGGCTATTTCTTTGGTTATTTCTGCTTTTTACTCTTATTCTTCTGTTTCTTCTGCTTGTTCTTCTTGTTCTCCTAGTTCTTGTTCCTCTCGTATTTCTACATCTCCTTTTTTCTTCTTTTTCAACTTCTTCTGTTTCTAATGCATTTTCTGCTTTTTCAATTACTTCTTCTTCTGCTTCAGCTTTTTCTTCACCTTATTCTTCTCTTATTTCTGCTATTTCGGCTTATTATCCTGTTATTTCTGCTTTTCGCTTATTCTTTTGTTATTTCTGCTTTTTCCTCTTATTCCCATGTTTCTTCTTCTTGTTCTTCTTGTTCTTCTACTTCTTCTTGTAGTTCTACATATCCTTCTTCTTCTTCTTCTTCTTCATCTCATTCTGTTTCTAATGCATTTTCTGCTTTTCAATTGTTGCTTCTTCTTCAGCTCATTCTTCTGTTATTTCTGCTTTTTTGGCTTTTTCTTCTGTTATTGCTGCTTTTTCGGCTTATTCTTCTGTTATTTTTGCTTTTTCCTCTGATTCTTCTGTTTCTTCCTCTTGTTCTTACAGTTTCTCTTGTTCTTCTTTCACTTCTATATCTCCTTCGTCTTCATCTTCTTCTGTTTCCTCTGCATTTTTTTGCTTTTTCAATTAATTCTTCTGCTTCCTCTGCTTCATATTCAGCTTATTCTGTTATTTCTGCTTTTTCGGCTTACTCATCTCTTATTTCTGATTTATCCTCTTATTCCCCTGTTTCTTCTTCTTGTTCGTCTTGTTCTTCTAGCTCCTCTTGTTCTTCTTGTAATTCTACATCTCCTTCTTCTTCTTCATCTTTCTGTTTCTTCTGCATTGTTTGTTGTTTCACTTTCTTGCTCTTATTTTGATTCTTCTGCTTCTCCGCAGCTTAATTTTCTGTTATTTCTGCTTTTTCGGCTATTTCTTTGGTTATTTCTGCTTTTTACTCTTATTCTTCTGTTTCTTCTGCTTGTTCTTCTTGTTCTCCTAGTTCTTGTTCCTCTCGTATTTTTACAGCTCCTTTTTTCTTCTTTTTCAACTTCTTCTGTTTCTAATGCTTTTTCTGCTTTTTCACTTACTTCTTCTGCTTCAGCTTTTTCTTCACCTTATTCTTCTCTTATTTCTGCTATTTCGGCTTATTCTCCTGTTATTTCTGCTTTTCGCTTATTCTTTTGTTATTTCTGCTTTTTCCTCTTATTCCCATGTTTCTTCTTCTTGTTCTTCTTGTTCTTCTACTTCTTCTTGTAGTTCTACATATCCTTCTTCTTCTTCTTCATCTTATTCTGTTTCTAATGCATTTTCTGCTTTTCAATTGTTGCTTCTTCTTCAGCTCATTCTTCTGTTATTTCTGCTTTTTCGGCTTTTTCTTCTGTGATTGCTGCTTTTTCGGCTTATTCTTCTGTTATTTTTGCTTTTTCCTCTGATTCTTCTGTTTCTTCCTCTTGTTCTTACAGTTTCTCTTGTTCTTCTTTCACTTCTATATCTCCTTCGTCTTCATCTTCTTCGGTTTCCTCTGCATTTTTTTGCTTTTTCAATTAATTCTTCTGCTTCCTCTGATTCATATTCAGCTTATTCTATTATTTCTGCTTTTTCGGCTTACTCATCTCTTATTTCTGATTTATCCTCTTATTCCCCTGTTTCTTCTTCTTGTTCGTCTTGTTCTTCTAGCTCCTCTTGTTCTTCTTGTAATTCTACATCTCCTTCTTCTTCATCATCTTTCTGTTTCTTCTGCATTGTTTGTTGTTTCAATTTCTTGCTCTTATTCTGATTCTTCTGCTTCTCCGCAGCTTAATTTTCTGTTATTTCTGCTTTTTCGGCTATTTCTTTGGTTATTTCTGCTTTTTACTCTTATTCTTCTGTTTCTTCTGCTTGTTCTTCTTGTTCTCCTAGTTCTTGTTCCTCTCGTATTTCTACATCTCCTTTTTTCTTCTTTTTCAACTTCTTCTGTTTCTAATGCATTTTCTGCTTTTTCAATTACTTCTTCTTCTGCTTCAGCTTTTTCTTCACCTTATTCTTCTCTTATTTCTGCTATTTCGGCTTATTATCCTGTTATTTCTGCTTTTCGCTTATTCTTTTGTTATTTCTGCTTTTTCCTCTTATTCCCATGTTTCTTCTTCTTGTTCTTCTTGTTCTTCTACTTCTTCTTGTAGTTCTACATATCCTTCTTCTTCTTCTTCTTCTTCATCTTATTCTGTTTCTAATGCATTTTCTGCTTTTCAATTGTTGCTTCTTCTTCAGCTCATTCTTCTGTTATTTCTGCTTTTTCGGCTTTTTCTTCTGTTATTGCTGCTTTTTCGGCTTATTCTTCTGTTATTTTTGCTTTTTCCTCTGATTCTTCTCTTTCTTCCTCTTGTTCTTACAGTTTCTCTTGTTCTTCTTTCACTTCTATATCTCCTTCGTCTTCATCTTCTTCTGTTTCCTCTGCATTTTTTTGCTTTTTCAATTAATTCTTCTGCTTCCTCTGCTTCATATTCAGCTTATTCTGTTATTTCTGCTTTTTCGGCTTACTCATCTCTTATTTCTGATTTATCCTCTTATTCCCCTGTTTCTTCTTCTTGTTCGTCTTGTTCTTCTAGCTCCTCTTGTTCTTCTTGTAATTCTACATCTCCTTCTTCTTCTTCATCTTTCTGTTTCTTCTGCATTGTTTCTTTTTTCAATTTCTTGCTCTTATTCTGATTCTTCTGCTTCTCCGCAGCTTAATTTTCTGTTATTTCTGCTTTTTCGGCTATTTCTTTGGTTATTTCTGCTTTTTACTCTTATTCTTCTGTTTCTTCTGCTTGTTCTTCTTGTTCTCCTAGTTCTTGTTCCTCTCGTATTTCTACATCTCCTTTTTTCTTCTTTTTCAACTTCTTCTGTTTCTAATGCATTTTCTGCTTTTTCACTTACTTCTTCTGCTTCAGCTTTTTCTTCACCTTATTCTTCTCTTATTTCTGCTATTTCGGCTTATTCTCCTGTTATTTCTGCTTTTCGCTTATTCTTTTGTTATTTCTGCTTTTTCCTCTTATTCCCATGTTTCTTCTTCTTGTTCTTCTTGTTCTTCTACTTCTTCTTGTAGTTCTACATATCCTTCTTCTTCTTCTTCTTCTTCATCTTATTCTGTTTCTAATGCATTTTCTGCTTTTCAATTGTTGCTTCTTCTTCAGCTCATTCTTCTGTTATTTCTGCTTTTTCGGCTTTTTCTTCTGTGATTGCTGCTTTTTCGGCTTATTCTTCTGTTATTTTTGCTTTTTCCTCTGATTCTTCTGTTTCTTCCTCTTGTTCTTACAGTTTCTCTTGTTCTTCTTTCACTTCTATATCTCCTTCGTCTTCATCTTCTTCGGTTTCCTCTGCATTTTTTTGCTTTTTCAATTAATTCTTCTGCTTCCTCTGATTCATATTCAGCTTATTCTGTTATTTCTGCTTTTTCGGCTTACTCATCTCTTATTTCTGATTTATCCTCTTATTCCCCTGTTTCTTCTTCTTGTTCGTCTTGTTCTTCTAGCTCCTCTTGTTCTTCTTGTAATTCTACATCTCCTTCTTCTTCATCATCTTTCTGTTTCTTCTGCATTGTTTGTTGTTTCACTTTCTTGCTCTTATTCTGATTCTTCTGCTTCTCCGCAGCTTAATTTTCTGTTATTTCTGCTTTTTCGGCTATTTCTTTGGTTATTTCTGCTTTTTACTCTTATTCTTCTGTTTCTTCTGCTTGTTCTTCTTGTTCTCCTAGTTCTTGTTCCTCTCGTATTTCTACATCTCCTTTTTTCTTCTTTTTCAACTTCTTCTGTTTCTAATGCATTTTCTGCTTTTTCAATTACTTCTTCTTCTGCTTCAGCTTTTTCTTCACCTTATTCTTCTCTTATTTCTGCTATTTCGGCTTATTCTCCTGTTATTTCTGCTTTTCGCTTATTCTTTTGTTATTTCTGCTTTTTCCTCTTATTCCCATGTTTCTTCTTCTTGTTCTTCTTGTTCTTCTACTTCTTCTTGTTGTTCTACATATCCTTCTTCTTCTTCTTCTTCATCTTATTCTGTTTCTAATGCATTTTCTGCTTTTCAATTGTTGCTTCTTCTTCAGCTCATTCTTCTGTTATTTCTGCTTTTTCGGCTTTTTCTTCTGTTATTGCTGCTTTTTCGGCTTATTCTTCTGTTATTTTTGCTTTTTCCTCTGATTCTTCTGTTTCTTCCTCTTGTTCTTACAGTTTCTCTTGTTCTTCTTTCACTTCTATATCTCCTTCGTCTTCATCTTCTTCGGTTTCCTCTGCATTTTTTTGCTTTTTCAATTACTTCTTCTGCTTCCTCTGCTTCATATTCAGCTTATTCTGTTATTTCTACTTTTTCGGCTTACTCATCTGTTATTTCTGATTTATCCTCTTATTCCCCTGTTTCTTCTTCTTGTTCGTCTTGTTCTTCTAGCTCCTCTTGTTCTTCTTGTAATTCTACATCTCCTTCTTCTTCTTCATCTTTCTGTTTCTTCAGCATTGTTTCTTTTTTCAATTTCTTGCTCTTATTCTGATTCTTCTGTTTCTCCGCAGCTTAATTTTCTGTTATTTCTGCATTTTCGGCTATTTCTTTGATTATTTCTGCTTTTTACTCTTATTCTGCTGTTTCTTCTGCTTGTTCTTCTTGTTCTCCTAGTTCTTGTTCCTCTCGTATTTCTACATCTCCTTTTTTCTTCTTTTTCAACTTCTTCTGTTTCTAATGCATTTTCTGCTTTTTCAATTACTTCTTCTGCTTCAGCTTTTTCTTCACCTTATTCTTCTCTTATTTCTGTTATTTCGGCTTATTCTCCTGTTATTTCTGCTTTTCGCTTATTCTTTTGTTATTTCTGCTTTTTCCTCTTATTCCCATGTTTCTTCTTCTTGTTCTTCTTGTTCTTCTACTTCTTCTAGTAGTTCTACATATCCTTCTCCTTCTTCTTCTTCTTCATCTTATTCTGTTTCTAATGCATTTTCTGCTTTTCAATTACTGCTTCTTCTGCGTCTTCTTCAGCTTATTCTTCTGTTAATTCTGCTTTTTCTTCTGTTATTGCTGCTTTTTCGGCTCATTCTTCTGTTATTTTTGCTGTTTCCTCTGATTCTTCTGTTTCTTCCTCTTGTTCTTACAGTTTCTCTTGTTCTTCTTTCACTTCTATATCTCCTTCGTCTTCATCTTCTTCGGTTTCCTCTGCATTTTTTTGCTTTTTCAATTACTTCTCCTGCTTCCTCTGCTTCATATTCAGCTTATTCTATTATTTCTGCTTTTTCGGCTTATTCTTGTTATTTCTGCTTTTTCGGCTTACTCATCTGTTATTTCTGATTTATCCTCTTATTCCCCTGTTTCTTCTTCTTGTTCGTCTTGTTCTTCTAGCTCCTCTTGTTCTTCTTGTAATTCTACATCTCCTTCTTCTTCTTCATCTTTCTGTTTCTTCTGCATTGTTTGTTGTTTCACTTTCTTGCTCTTATTCTGATTCTTCTGCTTCTCCGCAGCTTAATTTTCTGTTATTTCTGCTTTTTCGGCTATTTCTTTGGTTATTTCTGCTTTTTACTCTTATTCTTCTGTTTCTTCTGCTTGTTCTCCTAGTTCTTGTTCCTCTCGTATTTCTACATCTCCTTTTTTCTTCTTTTTCAACTTCTACTGTTTCTAATGCATTTTCTGCGTTTTCAATTACTTCTTCTTCTGCTTCAGCTTTTTCTTCACCTTATTCTTCTCTTATTTCTGCTATTTCGGCTTATTCTCCTGTTATTTCTGCTTTTCGCTTATTCTTTTGTTATTTCTGCTTTTACCTCTTATTCCCATGTTTCTTCTTGTTGTTCTTCTTGTTCTTCTACTTCTTCTTGTAGTTCTACATATCCTTCTTCTTCTTCTTCTTCTTCATCTTATTCTGTTTCTAATGCATTTTCTGCTTTTCAATTGTTGCTTCTTCTTCAGCTCATTCTTCTGTTATTTCTGCTTTTTCGGCTTTTTCTTCTGTTATTGCTGCTTTTTCGGCTTATTCTTCTGTTATTTTTGCTTTTTCCTCTGATTCTTCTGTTTCTTCCTCTTGTTCTTACAGTTTCTCTTGTTCTTCTTTCACTTCTATATCTCCTTCGTCTTCCTCTTCTTCGGTTTCATCTGCATTTTTTTGCTTTTTCAATTACTTCTTCTGCTTCCTCTGCTTCATATTAAGCTTATTCTGTTATTTCTGCTTTTTCGGCTTACTCATCTGTTATTTCTGATTTATCCTCTTATTCCCCTGTTTCTTCTTCTTGTTCGTCTTGTTCTTCTAGCTCCTCTTGTTCTTCTTGTAATTCTACATCTCCTTCTTCTTCTTCATCTTTCTGTTTCTTCTGCATTGTTTGTTGTTTCACTTTCTTGCTCTTATTTTGATTCTTCTGCTTCTCCGCAGCTTAATTTTCTGTTATTTCTGCTTTTTCGGCTATTTCTTTGGTTATTTCTGCTTTTTACTCTTATTCTTCTGTTTCTTCTGCTTGTTCTTCTTGTTCTCCTAGTTCTTGTTCCTCTCGTATTTTTACAGCTCCTTTTTTCTTCTTTTTCAACTTCTTCTGTTTCTAATGCTTTTTCTGCTTTTTCACTTACTTCTTCTGCTTCAGCTTTTTCTTCACCTTATTCTTCTCTTATTTCTGCTATTTCGGCTTATTCTCCTGTTATTTCTGCTTTTCGCTTATTCTTTTGTTATTTCTGCTTTTTCCTCTTATTCCCATGTTTCTTCTTCTTGTTCTTCTTGTTCTTCTACTTCTTCTTGTAGTTCTACATATCCTTCTTCTTCTTCTTCATCTTATTCTGTTTCTAATGCATTTTCTGCTTTTCAATTGTTGCTTCTTCTTCAGCTCATTCTTCTGTTATTTCTGCTTTTTCGGCTTTTTCTTCTGTGATTGCTGCTTTTTCGGCTTATTCTTCTGTTATTTTTGCTTTTTCCTCTGATTCTTCTGTTTCTTCCTCTTGTTCTTACAGTTTCTCTTGTTCTTCTTTCACTTCTATATCTCCTTCGTCTTCATCTTCTTCGGTTTCCTCTGCATTTTTTTGCTTTTTCAATTAATTCTTCTGCTTCCTCTGATTCATATTCAGCTTATTCTATTATTTCTGCTTTTTCGGCTTACTCATCTCTTATTTCTGATTTATCCTCTTATTCCCCTGTTTCTTCTTCTTGTTCGTCTTGTTCTTCTAGCTCCTCTTGTTCTTCTTGTAATTCTACATCTCCTTCTTCTTCATCATCTTTCTGTTTCTTCTGCATTGTTTGTTGTTTCAATTTCTTGCTCTTATTCTGATTCTTCTGCTTCTCCGCAGCTTAATTTTCTGTTATTTCTGCTTTTTCGGCTATTTCTTTGGTTATTTCTGCTTTTTACTCTTATTCTTCTGTTTCTTCTGCTTGTTCTTCTTGTTCTCCTAGTTCTTGTTCCTCTCGTATTTCTACATCTCCTTTTTTCTTCTTTTTCAACTTCTTCTGTTTCTAATGCATTTTCTGCTTTTTCAATTACTTCTTCTTCTGCTTCAGCTTTTTCTTCACCTTATTCTTCTCTTATTTCTGCTATTTCGGCTTATTATCCTGTTATTTCTGCTTTTCGCTTATTCTTTTGTTATTTCTGCTTTTTCCTCTTATTCCCATGTTTCTTCTTCTTGTTCTTCTTGTTCTTCTACTTCTTCTTGTAGTTCTACATATCCTTCTTCTTCTTCTTCTTCTTCATCTTATTCTGTTTCTAATGCATTTTCTGCTTTTCAATTGTTGCTTCTTCTTCAGCTCATTCTTCTGTTATTTCTGCTTTTTCGGCTTTTTCTTCTGTTATTGCTGCTTTTTCGGCTTATTCTTCTGTTATTTTTGCTTTTTCCTCTGATTCTTCTCTTTCTTCCTCTTGTTCTTACAGTTTCTCTTGTTCTTCTTTCACTTCTATATCTCCTTCGTCTTCATCTTCTTCTGTTTCCTCTGCATTTTTTTGCTTTTTCAATTAATTCTTCTGCTTCCTCTGCTTCATATTCAGCTTATTCTGTTATTTCTGCTTTTTCGGCTTACTCATCTCTTATTTCTGATTTATCCTCTTATTCCCCTGTTTCTTCTTCTTGTTCGTCTTGTTCTTCTAGCTCCTCTTGTTCTTCTTGTAATTCTACATCTCCTTCTTCTTCTTCATCTTTCTGTTTCTTCTGCATTGTTTCTTTTTTCAATTTCTTGCTCTTATTCTGATTCTTCTGCTTCTCCGCAGCTTAATTTTCTGTTATTTCTGCTTTTTCGGCTATTTCTTTGGTTATTTCTGCTTTTTACTCTTATTCTTCTGTTTCTTCTGCTTGTTCTTCTTGTTCTCCTAGTTCTTGTTCCTCTCGTATTTCTACATCTCCTTTTTTCTTCTTTTTCAACTTCTTCTGTTTCTAATGCATTTTCTGCTTTTTCACTTACTTCTTCTGCTTCAGCTTTTTCTTCACCTTATTCTTCTCTTATTTCTGCTATTTCGGCTTATTCTCCTGTTATTTCTGCTTTTCGCTTATTCTTTTGTTATTTCTGCTTTTTCCTCTTATTCCCATGTTTCTTCTTCTTGTTCTTCTTGTTCTTCTACTTCTTCTTGTAGTTCTACATATCCTTCTTCTTCTTCTTCTTCTTCATCTTATTCTGTTTCTAATGCATTTTCTGCTTTTCAATTGTTGCTTCTTCTTCAGCTCATTCTTCTGTTATTTCTGCTTTTTCGGCTTTTTCTTCTGTGATTGCTGCTTTTTCGGCTTATTCTTCTGTTATTTTTGCTTTTTCCTCTGATTCTTCTGTTTCTTCCTCTTGTTCTTACAGTTTCTCTTGTTCTTCTTTCACTTCTATATCTCCTTCGTCTTCATCTTCTTCTGTTTCCTCTGCATTTTTTTGCTTTTTCAATTAATTCTTCTGCTTCCTCTGCTTCATATTCAGCTTATTCTGTTATTTCTGCTTTTTCGGCTTACTCATCTCTTATTTCTGATTTATCCTCTTATTCCCCTGTTTCTTCTTCTTGTTCGTCTTGTTCTTCTAGCTCCTCTTGTTCTTCTTGTAATTCTACATCTCCTTCTTCTTCATCATCTTTCTGTTTCTTCTGCATTGTTTGTTGTTTCAATTTCTTGCTCTTATTCTGATTCTTCTGCTTCTCCGCAGCTTAATTTTCTGTTATTTCTGCTTTTTCGGCTATTTCTTTGGTTATTTCTGCTTTTTACTCTTATTCTTCTGTTTCTTCTGCTTGTTCTTCTTGTTCTCCTAGTTCTTGTTCCTCTCGTATTTCTACATCTCCTTTTTTCTTCTTTTTCAACTTCTTCTGTTTCTAATGCATTTTCTGCTTTTTCAATTACTTCTTCTTCTGCTTCAGCTTTTTCTTCACCTTATTCTTCTCTTATTTCTGCTATTTCGGCTTATTATCCTGTTATTTCTGCTTTTCGCTTATTCTTTTGTTATTTCTGCTTTTTCCTCTTATTCCCATGTTTCTTCTTCTTGTTCTTCTTGTTCTTCTACTTCTTCTTGTAGTTCTACATATCCTTCTTCTTCTTCTTCTTCTTCATCTTATTCTGTTTCTAATGCATTTTCTGCTTTTCAATTGTTGCTTCTTCTTCAGCTCATTCTTCTGTTATTTCTGCTTTTTCGGCTTTTTCTTCTGTTATTGCTGCTTTTTCGGCTTATTCTTCTGTTATTTTTGCTTTTTCCTCTGATTCTTCTCTTTCTTCCTCTTGTTCTTACAGTTTCTCTTGTTCTTCTTTCACTTCTATATCTCCTTCGTCTTCATCTTCTTCTGTTTCCTCTGCATTTTTTTGCTTTTTCAATTAATTCTTCTGCTTCCTCTGCTTCATATTCAGCTTATTCTGTTATTTCTGCTTTTTCGGCTTACTCATCTCTTATTTCTGATTTATCCTCTTATTCCCCTGTTTCTTCTTCTTGTTCGTCTTGTTCTTCTAGCTCCTCTTGTTCTTCTTGTAATTCTACATCTCCTTCTTCTTCTTCATCTTTCTGTTTCTTCTGCATTGTTTCTTTTTTCAATTTCTTGCTCTTATTCTGATTCTTCTGCTTCTCCGCAGCTTAATTTTCTGTTATTTCTGCTTTTTCGGCTATTTCTTTGGTTATTTCTGCTTTTTACTCTTATTCTTCTGTTTCTTCTGCTTGTTCTTCTTGTTCTCCTAGTTCTTGTTCCTCTCGTATTTCTACATCTCCTTTTTTCTTCTTTTTCAACTTCTTCTGTTTCTAATGCATTTTCTGCTTTTTCACTTACTTCTTCTGCTTCAGCTTTTTCTTCACCTTATTCTTCTCTTATTTCTGCTATTTCGGCTTATTCTCCTGTTATTTCTGCTTTTCGCTTATTCTTTTGTTATTTCTGCTTTTTCCTCTTATTCCCATGTTTCTTCTTCTTGTTCTTCTTGTTCTTCTACTTCTTCTTGTAGTTCTACATATCCTTCTTCTTCTTCTTCTTCTTCATCTTATTCTGTTTCTAATGCATTTTCTGCTTTTCAATTGTTGCTTCTTCTTCAGCTCATTCTTCTGTTATTTCTGCTTTTTCGGCTTTTTCTTCTGTGATTGCTGCTTTTTCGGCTTATTCTTCTGTTATTTTTGCTTTTTCCTCTGATTCTTCTGTTTCTTCCTCTTGTTCTTACAGTTTCTCTTGTTCTTCTTTCACTTCTATATCTCCTTCGTCTTCATCTTCTTCGGTTTCCTCTGCATTTTTTTGCTTTTTCAATTAATTCTTCTGCTTCCTCTGATTCATATTCAGCTTATTCTGTTATTTCTGCTTTTTCGGCTAACTCATCTGTTATTTCTGATTTATCCTCTTATTCCCCTGTTTCTTCTTCTTGTTCGTCTTGTTCTTCTAGCTCCTCTTGTATTTCTTGTAATTCTACATCTCCTTCTTCTTCATCATCTTTCTGTTTCTTCTGCATTGTTTGTTGATTCAATTTCTTGCTCTTATTCTGATTCTTCTGCTTCTCCGCAGCTTAATTTTCTGTTATTTCTGCTTTTTCGGCTATTTCTTTGGTTATTTCTGCTTTTTACTCTTATTCTTCTGTTTCTTCTGCTTGTTCTTCTTGTTCTCCTAGTTCTTGTTCCTCTCGTATTTCTACATCTCCTTTTTTCTTCTTTTTAAACTTCTTCTGTTTCTAATGCATTTTCTGCTTTTTCAATTACTTCTTCTTCTGCTTAAGCTTTTTCTTCACGTTATTCTTCTCTTATTTCTCCTATTTCGGCTTATTCTCCTGTTATTTCTGCTTTTCGCTTATTCTTTTGTTATTTCTGCTTTTTCCTCTTATTCCCATGTTTCTTCTTCTTGTTCTTCTTGTTCTTCTACTTCTTCTTGTAGTTCTACATATCCTTCTTCTTCTTCTTCTTCTTCTTCTTCTTCATCTTATTCTGTTTCTAATGCATTTTCTGCTTTTCAATTGTTGCTTCTTCTTCAGCTCATTCTTCTGCTATTTCTGCTTTTTCGTCTTTTTCTTCTGTTATTGCTGCTTTTTCGGCTTATTCTTCTGTTATTTTTGCTTTTTCCTCTGATTCTTCTGTTTCTTCCTCTTGTTCATACAGTTTCTCTTGTTCCTCTTTCACTTCTATATCTCCTTCGTCTTCATCTTCTTCGGTTTCCTCTGCATTTTTTTGCTTTTTCAATTACTTCTTCTGCTTCCTCTGCTTCATATTTAGCTTATTCTGTTATTTCTGCTTTTTCGGCTTACTCATCTGTTATTTCTGATTTATCCTCTTATTCCCCTGTTTCTTCTTCTTGTTCGTCTTGTTCTTCTAGCTCCTCTTGTTCTTCTTGTAATTCTACATCTCCTTCTTCTTCTTCATCTTTCTGTTTCTTCTGCATTGTTTCTTTTTTCAATTTCTTGCTCTTATTCTGATTCTTCTGTTTTTCCGCAGCTTAATTTTCTGTTATTTCTGCTTTTTCGGCTATTTCTTTGGTTATTTCTGCTTTTTACTTTCATTCTTCTGTTTCTTCTGCTTGTTCTTCTTGATCTCCTAGTTCTTGTTCCTCTCGTATTTCTACATCTCCTTTTTTCTTCTTTTTCAACTTCTTCTGTTTCTAATGCATTTTCTGCTTTTTCAATTACTTCTTCTTCTGCTTCAGCTTTTTCTTCACCTTATTCTTCTCTTATTTCTGCTATTTCGGCTTATTCTCCTGTTATTTCTGCTTTTCGCTTATTCTTTTGTTATTTCTGCTTTTTCCTCTTATTCCCATGTTTCTTCTTCTTGTTCTTCTTGTTCTTCTACTTCTTCTAGTAGTTCTACATATCCTTCTAATTCTTCTTCTTCTTCATCTTATTCTGTTTCTAATGCATTTTCTGCTTTTCAATTACTGCTTCTTCTGCCTCTTCTTCAGCTTATTCTTCTGTTATTTCTGCTTTTTCTTCTGTTATTGCTGCTTTTTCGGCTCATTCTTCTGTTATTTTTGCTTTTTCCTCTGATTCTTCTGTTTCTTCCTCTTGTTCTTACAGTTTCTCTTGTTCTTCTTTCACTTCTATATCTCCTTCGTCTTCATCTTCTTCGGTTTCCTCTGAATTTTTTTGCTTTTTCAATTACTTCTTCTGCTTCCTCTGCTTCATATTCAGCTTATTCTGTAATTTCTGCTTTTTCGGCTTATTCTTGTTATTTCTGCTTTTTCGGCTTACTTGTCTGTTATTTCTGATTTATCCTCTTATTCCCCTGTTTCTTCTTCTTGTTCGTCTTGTTCTTCTTGCTCCTCTTGTTCTTCTTGTAATTCTACATCTCCTTCTTCTTCTTCATCTTTCTGTTTCTTCTGCATTGTTTGTTGTTTCAATTTCTTGCTCTTATTCTGATTCTTCTGCTTCTTCCGCAGCTTAATTTTCTGTTATTTCTGCTTTTTCGGCTATTTCTTTGGTTATTTCTGCTTTTTACTCTTATTCTTCTGTTTGTTCTGCTTGTTCTTCTTGGTCTCCTAGTTCTTGTTCCTCTCGTATTTCTACATCTCCTTTTTTCTTCTTTTTCAACTTCTTCTGTTTCTAATGCATTTTCTGCTTTTTCAATTCCTTCTTCTTCTGCTTCACCTTTTTCTTCACATTATTCTTCTCTTATTTCTGCTATTTCGGCTTATTCTCCTGTTATTTCTGCTTTTCGCTTATTCTTTTGTTATTTCTGCTTTTTCCTCTTATTCCCATGTTTCTTCTTCTTGTTCTTCTTGTTCTTCTACTTCTTCTAGTAGTTCTACATATCCTTCTCCTTCTTCTTCTTCTTCATCTTATTCTGTTTCTAATGCATTTTCTGCTTTTCAATTACTGCTTCTTCTGCTTCTTCTTCAGCTTATTCTTCTGTTATTTCTGCTTTTTCTTCTGTTATTGCTGCTTTTTCGGCTCATTCTTCTGTTATTTTTGCTTTTTCCTCTGATTCTTCTGTTTCTTCCTCTTGTTCTTACAGTTTCTCTTGTTCTTCTTTCACTTCTATATCTCCTTCGTCTTCATCTTCTTCGGTTTCCTCTGCATATTTTTGCTTTTTCTATTACTTCTTCTGCTTCCTCTGTTTCATATTCAGCTTATTCTGTTATTTCTGCTTTTTCGGCTTATTCTTGTTATTTCTGCTTTTTCGGCTTACTCATCTGTTATTTCTGATTTATCCTCTTATTCCCCTGTTTCTTCTTCTTGTTCTTCTTGTTCTTCTAGCTCCTCTTGTTCTTCTTGTAATTCTACATCTCCTTCTTCTTCTTCATCTTTCTGTTTCTTCAGCATTGTTTCTTTTTTCAATTTCTTGCTCTTATTCTGATTCTTCTGCTTCTCCGCAGCTTAATTTTCTGTTATTTCTGCTTTTTCGGCTATTTCTTTGGTTATTTCTGCTTTTTACTTTTATTCTTCTGTTTCTTCTGCATGTTCTTCTTGGTCTCCTAGTTCTTGTTCCTCTCGTATTTCTACATCTCCTTTTTTCTTCTTTTTCAACTTCTTCTGTTTCTAATGCATTTTCTGCTTTTTCAATTACTTCTTCTGCTTCAGCTTTTTCTTCACCTTATTCTTCTCTTATTTCTGTTATTTCGTCTTATTCTCCTGTTATTTCTGCTTTTCGCTTATTCTTTTGTTATTTCTGCTTTTTCCTCTTATTCCCATGTTTCTTCTTCTTGTTCTTCTTGTTCTTCTACTTCTTCTAGTAGTTCTATATATCCTTCTCCTTCTTCTTCTTCTTCATCTTATTCTGTTTCTAATGCATTTTCTGCTTTTCAATTACTGCTTCTTCTGCTTCTTCTTCAGCTTATTCTTCTGTTATTTCTGCTTTTTCTTCTGTTATTGCTGCTTTTTCGGCTCATTCTTCTGTTATTTTTGCGGTTTCCTCTGATTCTTCTGTTTATTCCTCTTGTTCTTACAGTTTCTCTTGTTCTTCTTTCACTTCTATATCTCCTTCGTCTTCATCTTCTTCGGTTTCCTCTGCATTTTTTTGCTTTTTCAATTACTTCTCCTGCTTCCTCTGCTTCATATTCAGCTTATTCTATTATTTCTGCTTTTTCGGCTTATTCTTGTTATTTCTGCTTTTTCCGCTTACTCATCTGTTATTTCTGATTTATCCTCTTATTCCCCTGTTTCTTCTTCTTGTTCGTCTTGTTCTTCTAGCTCCTCTTGTTCTTCTTGTAATTCTACATCTCCTTCTTTTTCTTCATCTTTCTGTTTCTTCTGCATTGTTTGTTGTTTCACTTTCTTGCTCTTATTCTGATTCTTCTGCTTCTCCGCAGCTTAATTTTCTGTTATTTCTGCTTTTTCGGCTATTTCTTTTGTTATTTCTGCTTTTTACTCTTATTCTTCTGTTTCTTCTGCTTGTTCTTCTTGTTCTCCTAGTTCTTGTTCCTCTCGTATTTCTACATCTCCTTTTTTCTTCTTTTTCAACTTCTTCTGTTTCTAATGCATTTTCTGCGTTTTCAATTACTTCTTCTTCTGCTTCAGCTTTTTCTTCACCTTATTCTTCTCTTATTTCTGCTATTTCGGCTTATTCTCCTGTTATTTCTGCTTTTCGCTTATTCTTTTGTTATTTCTGCTTTTTCCTCTTATTCCCATGTTTCTTCTTCTTGTTCTTCTTGTTCTTCTACTTCTTCTTGTAGTTCTACATATCCTTCTTCTTCTTCTTCTTCTTCATCTTATTCTGTTTCTAATGCATTTTCTGCTTTTCAATTGTTGCTTCTTCTTCAGCTCATTCTTCTGTTATTTCTGCTTTTTCGGCTTTTTCTTCTGTTATTGCTGCTTTTTCGGCTTATTCTTCTGTTATTTTTGCTTTTTCCTCTGATTCTTCTGTTTCTTCCTCTTGTTCTTACAGTTTCTCTTGTTCTTCTTTCACTTCTATATCTCCTTCGTCTTCATCTTCCTTCGTTTCCTCTGCATTTTTTTGCTTTTTCAATTACTTCTTCTGCTTCCTCTGCTTCATATTCAGCTTATTCCGTTATTTCTGCTTTTTCGGCTTACTCATCTGTTATTTCTGATTTATCCTCTTATTCCCCTGTTTCTTCTTCTTGTTCGTCTTGTTCTTCTAGCTCCTCTTGTTCTTCTTGTAATTCTACATCTCCTTCTTCTTCTTCATCTTTCTGTTTCTTCTGCATTGTTTGTTGTTTCACTTTCTTGCTCTTATTCTGATTCTTCTGCTTCTCCGCAGCTTAATTTTCTGTCATTTCTGCTTTTTCGGCTATTTCTTTGGTTATTTCTGCTTTTTACTCTTATTCTTCTGTTTCTTCTGCTTGTTCTTCTTGTTCTCCTAGTTCTTGTTCCTCTCGTATTTCTACATCTCCTTTTTTCTTCTTTTTCAACTTCTTCTGTTTCTAATGCATTTTCTGCTTTTTCACTTACTTCTTCTGCTTCAGCTTTTTCTTCACCTTATTCTTCTCTTATTTCTGCTATTTCGCCTTATTCTCCTGTTATTTCTGCTTTTCGCTTATTCTTTTGTTATTTCTGCTTTTTCCTCTTATTCCCATGTTTCTTTTCTTGTTCTTCTTGTTCTTCTACTTCTTCTTGTAGTTCTACATATCCTTCTTCTTCTTCTTCTTCTTCATCTTATTCTGTTTCTAATGCATTTTCTGCTTTTCAATTGTTGCTTCTTCTTCAGCTCATTCTTCTGTTATTTCTGCTTTTTCGGCTTTTTCTTCTGTTATTGCTGCTTTTTCGGCTTATTCTTCTGTTATTTTTGCTTTTTCCTCTGATTCTTCTGTTTCTTCCTCTTGTTCTTACAGTTTCTCTTGTTCTTCTTTCACTTCTATATCTCCTTCGTCTTCATCTTCTTCGGTTTCCTCTGCATTTTTTTGCTTTTTCAATTAATTCTTCTGCTTCCTCTGATTCATATTCAGCTTATTCTGTTATTTCTGCTTTTTCGGCTTACTCATCTCTTATTTCTGATTTATCCTCTTATTCCCCTGTTTCTTCTTCTTGTTCGTCTTGTTCTTCTAGCTCCTCTTGTTCTTCTTGTAATTCTACATCTCCTTCTTCTTCATCATCTTTCTGTTTCTTCTGCATTGCTTGTTGTTTCAATTTCTTGCTCTTATTCTGATTCTTCTGCTTCTCCGCAGCTTAATTTTCTGTTATTTCTGCTTTTTCGGCTATTTCTTTGGTTATTTCTGCTTTTTACTCTTATTCTTCTGTTTCTTCTGCTTGTTCTTCTTGTTCTCCTAGTTCTTGTTCCTCTCGTATTTCTACATCTCCTTTTTTCTTCTTTTTCAACTTCTTCTGTTTCTAATGCATTTTCTGCTTTTTCAATTACTTCTTCTTCTGCTTAAGCTTTTTCTTCACGTTATTCTTCTCTTATTTCTGCTATTTCGGCTTATTCTCCTGTTATTTCTGCTTTTCGCTTATTCTTTTGTTATTTCTGCTTTTTCCTCTTATTCCCATGTTTCTTCTTCTTGTTCTTCTTGTTCTTCTACTTCTTCTAGTAGTTCTACATATCCTTCTAATTCTTCTTCTTCTTCATCTTATTCTGTTTCTAATGCATTTTCTGCTTTTCAATTACTGCTTCTTCTGCTTCTTCTTCAGCTTATTCTTCTGTTATTTCTGCTTTTTCTTCTGTTATTGCTGCTTTTTCGGCTCATTCTTCTGTTATTTTTGCTTTTTCCTCTGATTCTTCTGTTTCTTCCTCTTGTTCTTACAGTTTCTCTTGTTCTTCTTTCACTTCTATATCTCCTTCGTCTTCATCTTCTTCGGTTTCCTCTGAATTTTTTTGCTTTTTCAATTACTTCTTCTGCTTCCTCTGCTTCATATTCAGCTTATTCTGTAATTTCTGCTTTTTCGGCTTATTCTTGTTATTTCTGCTTTTTCGGCTTACTCGTCTGTTATTTCTGATTTATCCTCTTATTCCCCTGTTTCTTCTTCTTGTTCGTCTTGTTCTTCTTGCTCCTCTTGTTCTTCTTGTAATTCTACATCTCCTTCTTCTTCTTCATCTTTCTGTTTCTTCTGCATTGTTTGTTGTTTCAATTTCTTGCTCTTATTCTGATTCTTCTGCTTCTTCCGCAGCTTAATTTTCTGTTATTTCTGCTTTTTCGGCTATTTCTTTGGTTATTTCTGCTTTTTACTCTTATTCTTCTGTTTGTTCTGCTTGTTCTTCTTGGTCTCCTAGTTCTTGTTCCTCTCGTATTTCTACATCTCCTTTTTTCTTCTTTTTCAACTTCTTCTGTTTCTAATGCATTTTCTGCTTTTTCAATTCCTTCTTCTTCTGCTTCACCTTTTTCTTCACATTATTCTTCTCTTATTTCTGCTATTTCGGCTTATTCTCCTGTTATTTCTGCTTTTCGCTTATTCTTTTGTTATTTCTGCTTTTTCCTCTTATTCCCATGTTTCTTCTTCTTGTTCTTCTTGTTCTTCTACTTCTTCTAGTAGTTCTACATATCCTTCTCCTTCTTCTTCTTCTTCATCTTATTCTGTTTCTAATGCATTTTCTGCTTTTCAATTACTGCTTCTTCTGCTTCTTCTTCAGCTTATTCTTCTGTTATTTCTGCTTTTTCTTCTGTTATTGCTGCTTTTTCGGCTCATTCTTCTGTTATTTTTGCTTTTTCCTCTGATTCTTCTGTTTCTTCCTCTTGTTCTTACAGTTTCTCTTGTTCTTCTTTCACTTCTATATCTCCTTCGTCTTCATCTTCTTCGGTTTCCTCTGCATATTTTTGCTTTTTCTATTACTTCTTCTGCTTCCTCTGTTTCATATTCAGCTTATTCTGTTATTTCTGCTTTTTCGGCTTATTCTTGTTATTTCTGCTTTTTCGGCTTACTCATCTGTTATTTCTGATTTATCCTCTTATTCCCCTGTTTCTTCTTCTTGTTCTTCTTGTTCTTCTAGCTCCTCTTGTTCTTCTTGTAATTCTACATCTCCTTCTTCTTCTTCATCTTTCTGTTTCTTCAGCATTGTTTCTTTTTTCAATTTCTTGCTCTTATTCTGATTCTTCTGCTTCTCCGCAGCTTAATTTTCTGTTATTTCTGCTTTTTCGGCTATTTCTTTGGTTATTTCTGCTTTTTACTTTTATTCTTCTGTTTCTTCTGCATGTTCTTCTTGGTCTCCTAGTTCTTGTTCCTCTCGTATTTCTACATCTCCTTTTTTCTTCTTTTTCAACTTCTTCTGTTTCTAATGCATTTTCTGCTTTTTCAATTACTTCTTCTGCTTCAGCTTTTTCTTCACCTTATTCTTCTCTTATTTCTGTTATTTCGTCTTATTCTCCTGTTATTTCTGCTTTTCGCTTATTCTTTTGTTATTTCTGCTTTTTCCTCTTATTCCCATGTTTCTTCTTCTTGTTCTTCTTGTTCTTCTACTTCTTCTAGTAGTTCTATATATCCTTCTCCTTCTTCTTCTTCTTCATCTTATTCTGTTTCTAATGCATTTTCTGCTTTTCAATTACTGCTTCTTCTGCTTCTTCTTCAGCTTATTCTTCTGTTATTTCTGCTTTTTCTTCTGTTATTGCTGCTTTTTCGGCTCATTCTTCTGTTATTTTTGCTGTTTCCTCTGATTCTTCTGTTTCTTCCTCTTGTTCTTACAGTTTCTCTTGTTCTTCTTTCACTTCTATATCTCCTTCGTCTTCATCTTCTTCGGTTTCCTCTGCATTTTTTTGCTTTTTCAATTACTTCTCCTGCTTCCTCTGCTTCATATTCAGCTTATTCTATTATTTCTGCTTTTTCGGCTTATTCTTGTTATTTCTGCTTTTTCCGCTTACTCATCTGTTATTTCTGATTTATCCTCTTATTCCCCTGTTTCTTCTTCTTGTTCGTCTTGTTCTTCTAGCTCCTCTTGTTCTTCTTGTAATTCTACATCTCCTTCTTTTTCTTCATCTTTCTGTTTCTTCTGCATTGTTTGTTGTTTCACTTTCTTGCTCTTATTCTGATTCTTCTGCTTCTCCGCAGCTTAATTTTCTGTTATTTCTGCTTTTTCGGCTATTTCTTTTGTTATTTCTGCTTTTTACTCTTATTCTTCTGTTTCTTCTGCTTGTTCTTCTTGTTCTCCTAGTTCTTGTTCCTCTCGTATTTCTACATCTCCTTTTTTCTTCTTTTTCAACTTCTTCTGTTTCTAATGCATTTTCTGCGTTTTCAATTACTTCTTCTTCTGCTTCAGCTTTTTCTTCACCTTATTCTTCTCTTATTTCTGCTATTTCGGCTTATTCTCCTGTTATTTCTGCTTTTCGCTTATTCTTTTGTTATTTCTGCTTTTTCCTCTTATTCCCATGTTTCTTCTTCTTGTTCTTCTTGTTCTTCTACTTCTTCTTGTAGTTCTACATATCCTTCTTCTTCTTCTTCTTCTTCATCTTATTCTGTTTCTAATGCATTTTCTGCTTTTCAATTGTTGCTTCTTCTTCAGCTCATTCTTCTGTTATTTCTGCTTTTTCGGCTTTTTCTTCTGTTATTGCTGCTTTTTCGGCTTATTCTTCTGTTATTTTTGCTTTTTCCTCTGATTCTTCTGTTTCTTCCTCTTGTTCTTACAGTTTCTCTTGTTCTTCTTTCACTTCTATATCTCCTTCGTCTTCATCTTCCTTCGTTTCCTCTGCATTTTTTTGCTTTTTCAATTACTTCTTCTGCTTCCTCTGCTTCATATTCAGCTTATTCCGTTATTTCTGCTTTTTCGGCTTACTCATCTGTTATTTCTGATTTATCCTCTTATTCCCCTGTTTCTTCTTCTTGTTCGTCTTGTTCTTCTAGCTCCTCTTGTTCTTCTTGTAATTCTACATCTCCTTTTTCTTCTTCATCTTTCTGTTTCTTCTGCATTGTTTGTTGTTTCACTTTCTTGCTCTTATTCTGATTCTTCTGCTTCTCCGCAGCTTAATTTTCTGTCATTTCTGCTTTTTCGGCTATTTCTTTGGTTATTTCTGCTTTTTACTCTTATTCTTCTGTTTCTTCTGCTTGTTCTTCTTGTTCTCCTAGTTCTTGTTCCTCTCGTATTTCTACATCTCCTTTTTTCTTCTTTTTCAACTTCTTCTGTTTCTAATGCATTTTCTGCTTTTTCACTTACTTCTTCTGCTTCAGCTTTTTCTTCACCTTATTCTTCTCTTATTTCTGCTATTTCGCCTTATTCTCCTGTTATTTCTGCTTTTCGCTTATTCTTTTGTTATTTCTGCTTTTTCCTCTTATTCCCATGTTTCTTTTCTTGTTCTTCTTGTTCTTCTACTTCTTCTTGTAGTTCTACATATCCTTCTTCTTCTTCTTCTTCTTCATCTTATTCTGTTTCTAATGCATTTTCTGCTTTTCAATTGTTGCTTCTTCTTCAGCTCATTCTTCTGTTATTTCTGCTTTTTCGGCTTTTTCTTCTGTTATTGCTGCTTTTTCGGCTTATTCTTCTGTTATTTTTGCTTTTTCCTCTGATTCTTCTGTTTCTTCCTCTTGTTCTTACAGTTTCTCTTGTTCTTCTTTCACTTCTATATCTCCTTCGTCTTCATCTTCTTCGGTTTCCTCTGCATTTTTTTGCTTTTTCAATTAATTCTTCTGCTTCCTCTGATTCATATTCAGCTTATTCTGTTATTTCTGCTTTTTCGGCTTACTCATCTCTTATTTCTGATTTATCCTCTTATTCCCCTGTTTCTTCTTCTTGTTCGTCTTGTTCTTCTAGCTCCTCTTGTTCTTCTTGTAATTCTACATCTCCTTCTTCTTCATCATCTTTCTGTTTCTTCTGCATTGCTTGTTGTTTCAATTTCTTGCTCTTATTCTGATTCTTCTGCTTCTCCGCAGCTTAATTTTCTGTTATTTCTGCTTTTTCGGCTATTTCTTTGGTTATTTCTGCTTTTTACTCTTATTCTTCTGTTTCTTCTGCTTGTTCTTCTTGTTCTCCTAGTTCTTGTTCCTCTCGTATTTCTACATCTCCTTTTTTCTTCTTTTTCAACTTCTTCTGTTTCTAATGCATTTTCTGCTTTTTCAATTACTTCTTCTTCTGCTTAAGCTTTTTCTTCACGTTATTCTTCTCTTATTTCTGCTATTTCGGCTTATTCTCCTGTTATTTCTGCTTTTCGCTTATTCTTTTGTTATTTCTGCTTTTTCCTCTTATTCCCATGTTTCTTCTTCTTGTTCTTCTTGTTCTTCTACTTCTTCTAGTAGTTCTACATATCCTTCTAATTCTTCTTCTTCTTCATCTTATTCTGTTTCTAATGCATTTTCTGCTTTTCAATTACTGCTTCTTCTGCTTCTTCTTCAGCTTATTCTTCTGTTATTTCTGCTTTTTCTTCTGTTATTGCTGCTTTTTCGGCTCATTCTTCTGTTATTTTTGCTTTTTCCTCTGATTCTTCTGTTTCTTCCTCTTGTTCTTACAGTTTCTCTTGTTCTTCTTTCACTTCTATATCTCCTTCGTCTTCATCTTCTTCGGTTTCCTCTGCATTTTTTTGCTTTTTCAATTACTTCTTCTGCTTCCTCTGCTTCGTATTCAGCTTATTCTGTTATTTCTGCTTTTTCGGCTTACTCATCTGTTATTTCTGATTTATCCTCTTATTCCCCTGTTTCTTCTTCTTGTTCGTCTTGTTCTTCTAGCTCCTCTTGTTCTTCTTGTAATTCTACATCTCCTTCTTCTTCTTCATCTTTCTGTTTCTTCTGCATTGTTTCATTTTTCAATTTCTTGCTCTTATTCTGATTCTTCTGCTTCTCCGCAGCTTAATTTTCTGTTATTTCTGCTTTTTCGGCTATTTCTTTGGTTATTTCTGCTTTTTACTCTTATTCTTCTGTTTCTTCTGCTTGTTCTTCTTGGTCTCCTAGTTCTTGTTCCTCTCGTATTTCTACATCTCCTTTTTTCTTCTTTTTCAACTTCTTCTGTTTCTAATGCATTTTCTGCTTTTTCAATTACTTCTTCTTCTGCTTCAGCTTTTTCTTCACCTTATTCTTCTCTTATTTCTGCTATTTCGGCTTATTCTCCTGTTATTTCTGCTTTTCGCTTATTCTTTTGTTATTTCTGCTTTTTCCTCTTATTCCCATGTTTCTTCTTCTTGTTCTTCTTGTTCTTCTACTTCTTCTAGTAGTTCTACATATCCTTCTCCTTCTTCTTCTTCTTCATCTTATTCTGTTTCTAATGCATTTTCTGCTTTTCAATTACTGCTTCTTCTGCTTCTTCTTCAGCTTATTCATCTGTTATTTCTGCTTTTTCTTCTGTTATTGCTGCTTTTTCGGCTCATTCTTCTGTTATTTTGCTTTTTCCTCTGATTCTTCTGTTTCTTCCTCTTGTTCTTACAGTTTCTCTTGTTCTTCTTTCACTTCTATATCTCCTTCGTCTTCATCTTCTTCGGTTTCCTCTGCATATTTTTGCTTTTTCTATTACTTCTTCTGCTTCTTCTGCATCATATTCAGCTTATTCTGTTATTTCTGCTTTTTCGGCTTATTCTTGTTATTTCTGCTTTTTCGGCTTACTCATCTGTTATTTCTGATTTATCCTCTTATTCCCCTGTTTCTTCTTCTTGTTCGTCTTGTTCTTCTAGCTCCTCTTGTTCTTCTTGTAATTCCACATCTCCTTCTTCTTCTTCATCTTTCTGTTTCTTCGGCATTGTTTGTTGTTTCAATTTCTTGCTCTTATTCTGATTCTTCTGCTTCTCCGCAGCTTAATTTTCTGTTATTTCTGCATTTTCGGCTATTTCTTTGGTTATTTCTGCTTTTTACTCTTATTCTTCTGTTTCTTCTGCTTGTTCTTCTTGTTCTCCTAGTTCTTGTTCCTCTCGTATTTCTACATCTCCTTTTTTCTTCTTTTTCAACTTCTTCTGTTTCTAATGCATTTTCTGCTTTTTCAATTACTTCTTCTTCTGCTTAAGCTTTTTCTTCACGTTATTCTTCTCTTATTTCTCCTATTTCGGCTTATTCTCCTGTTATTTCTGCTTTTCGCTTATTCTTTTGTTATTTCTGCTTTTTCCTCTTATTCCCATGTTTCTTCTTCTTGTTCTTCTTGTTCTTCTACTTCTTCTTGTAGTTCTACATATCCTTCTTCTTCTTCTTCTTCTTCATCTTATTCTGTTTCTAATGCATTTTTTGCTTTTCAATTGTTGCTTCTTCTTCAGCTCATTCTTCTGTTATTTCTGCTTTTTCGGCTTTTTCTTCTGTTATTGCTGCTTTTTCGGCTTATTCTTCTGTTATTTTTGCTTTTTCCTCTGATTCTTCTGTTTCTTCCTCTTGTTCTTACAGTTTCTCTTGTTCTTCTGTCACTTCTATATCTCCTTCGTCTTCATCTTCTTCGGTTTCCTCTGCATTTTTTTGCTTTTTCAATTACTTCTTCTGCTTCCTCTGCTTCATATTCAGCTTATTCTGTAATTTCTGCTTTTTCGGCTTATTCTTGTTATTTCTGATTTTTCGGCTTACTCATCTGTTATTTCTGATTTATCCTCTTATTCCCCTGTTTCTTCTTCTTGTTCGTCTTGTTCTTCTAGCTCCTCTTGTTCTTCTTGTAATTCTACATCTCCTTCTTCTTCTTCATCTTTCTGTTTCTTCTGCATTGTTTGTTGTTTCAATTTCTTGCTCTTATTCTGATTCTTCTGTTTCTCCGCAGCTTAATTTTCTGTTATTTCTTCTTTTTCGGCTATTTCTTTGGTTATTTCTGCTTTTTACTCTTATTCTTCTGTTTCTTCTGCTTGTTCTTCTTGGTCTCCTAGTTCTCGTTCCTCTCGTATTTCTACATCTCCTTTTTTCTTCTTTTTCAACTTCTTCTGTTTCTAATGCATTTTCTGCTTTTTCAATTACTTCTTCTGCTTCAGCTTTTTCTTCAACTTATTCTTCTCTTATTTCTGCTATTTCGGCTTATTCTCCTGTTATTTCTGCTTTTCGCTTATTCTTTTGTTATTTCTGCTTTTTCCTCTTATTCCCATGTTTCTTCTTCTTGTTCTTCTTGTTCTTCTACTTCTTCTTGTAGTTCTACATATCCTTCTTCTTCTTCTTCTTCTTCTTCTTCATCTTATTCTGTTTCTAATGCATTTTCTGCTTTTCAATTGTTGCTTCTTCTTCAGCTCATTCTTCTGTTATTTCTGCTTTTTCGGCTTTTTCTTCTGTTATTGCTGCTTTTTCGGCTCATTCTTCTGTTATTTTTGCTTTTTCCTCTGATTCTTCTGTTTCTTCCTCTTGTTCTTACAGTTTCTCTTGTTCTTCTTCCACTTCTATATCTCCTTCGTCTTCATCTTCTTCGGTTTCCTCTGCATTTTTTTGCTTTTTCAATTATTTCTTCTGCTTCCTCTGCTTCATATTCAGCTTATTCTGTAATTTCTGCTTTTTCGGCTTATTCTTGTTATTTCTGCTTTTTCGGCTTACTCGTCTGTTATTTCTGATTTATCCTCTTATTCCCCTGTTTCTTCTTCTTGTTCGTCTTGTTCTTCTAGCTCCTCTTGTTCTTCTTGTAATTCTACATCTCCTTCTTCTTCTTCATCTTTCTGTTTCTTCTGCATTGTTTGTTGTTTCAATTTTTTGCTCTTATTCTGATTCTTCTGCTTTTTCCGCAGCTTAATTTTCTGTTATTTCTGCTTTTTCGGCTATTTCTTTGGTTATTTCTGCTTTTTACTCTTATTCTTATGTTTCTTCTGCTTGTTCTTCTTGGTCTCCTAGTTCTTGTTCCTCTCGTATTTCTACATCTCCTTTTTTCTTCTTTTTCAACTTCTTCTGTTTCTAATGCATTTTCTGCTCTTTCAATTCCTTCTTCTTCTGCTTCAGCTTTTTCTTCACATTATTCTTCTCTTATTTCTGCTATTTCGGCTTATTCTCCTGTTATTTCTGCTTTTCGCTTATTCTTTTGTTATTTCTGCTTTTTCCTCTTATTCCCGTGTTTCTTCTTCTTGTTCTTCTTGTTCTTCTACTTCTTCTAGTAGTTCTACATATCCTTCTCCTTCTTCTTCTTCTTCATCTTATTCTGTTTCTAATGCATTTTCTGCTTTTCAATTACTGCTTCTTCTGCTTCTTCTTCAGCTTATTCTTCTGTTATTTCTGCTTTTTCTTCTGTTATTGCTGCTTTTTCGGCTCATTCTTCTGTTATTTTTGCTTTTTCCTCTGATTCTTCTGTTTCTTCCTCTTGTTCTTACAGTTTCTCTTGTTCTTCTTTCACTTCTATATCTCCTTCGTCTTCATCTTCTTCGGTTTCCTCTGCATATTTTTGCTTTTTCTATTACTTCTTCTGCTTCCTCTGTTTCATATTCAGCTTATACTGTTATTTCTGCTTTTTCGGCTTATTCTTGTTATTTCTGCTTTTTCGGCTTACTCATCTGTTATTTCTGATTTATCCTCTTATTCCCTGTTTCTTCTTCTTGTTCGTCTTGTTCTTCTAGCTCCTCTTGTTCTTCTTGTAATTCTACATCTCCTTCTTCTTCATCATCTTTCTGTTTCTTCTGCATTGTTTGTTGTTTCAATTTCTTGCTCTTATTCTGATTCTTCTGCTTCTCCGCAGCTTAATTTTCTGTTATTTCTTCTTTTTAGGCTATTTCTTTGGTTATTTCTGCTTTTTACTCTTATTCTTCTGTTTCTTCTGCTTGTTCTTCTTGTTCTCCTAGTTCTTGTTCCTCTCGTATTTCTACATCTCCTTTTTTCTTCTATTTCAACTTCTTCTGTTTCTAATGCATTTTCTGCGTTTTCAATTACTTCTTCTTCTGCTTCAGCATTTTCTTCACCTTATTCTTCTCTTATTTCTGCTATTTCGGCTTATTCTCCTGTTATTTCTGCTTTTCGCTTATTCTTTTGTTATTTCTGCTTTTTTCTCTTATTCCCATGTTTCTTCTTCTTGTTCTTCTTGTTCTTCTACTTCTTCTTGTAGTTCTACATATCCTTCTTCTTCTTCTTCTTCTTCTTCTTCTTCATCTTATTCTGTTTCTAATGCATTTTCTGCTTTTCAATTGTTGCTTCTTCTTCAGCTCATTCTTCTGTTATTTCTGCTTTTTCGGCTTTTGCTTCTGTTATTGCTGCTTTTTCGGCTTATTCTTCTGTTATTTTTGCTTTTTCCTCTGATTCTTCTGTTTCTTCCTCTTGTTCTTACAGTTTCTCTTGTTCTTCTTTCACTTCTATATCTCCTTCGTCTTCATCTTCTTCGGTTTCCTCTGCATTTTTTTGCTTTTTCAATTACTTCTTCTGCTTCCTCTGCTTCATATTCAGCTTATTCTGTTATTTCTGCTTTTTCGGCTTACTCATCTGTTATTTCTGATTTATCCTCTTATTCCCCTGTTTCTTCTTCTTGTTCGTCTTGTTCTTCTAGCTCCTCTTGTTCTTCTTGTAATTCTACATCTCCTTCTTCTTCTTCATCTTTCTGTTTCTTCTGCATTGTTTCATTTTTCAATTTCTTGCTCTTATTCTGATTCTTCTGCTTCTCCGCAGCTTAATTTTCTGTTATTTCTGCTTTTTCGGCTATTTCTTTGGTTATTTCTGCTTTTTACTCTTATTCTTCTGTTTCTTCTGCTTGTTCTTCTTGGTCTCCTAGTTCTTGTTCCTCTCGTATTTCTACATCTCCTTTTTTCTTCTTTTTCAACTTCTTCTGTTTCTAATGCATTTTCTGCTTTTTCAATTACTTCTTCTTCTGCTTCAGCTTTTTCTTCACCTTATTCTTCTCTTATTTCTGCTATTTCGGCTTATTCTCCTGTTATTTCTGCTTTTCGCTTATTCTTTTGTTATTTCTGCTTTTTCCTCTTATTCCCATGTTTCTTCTTCTTGTTCTTCTTGTTCTTCTACTTCTTCTAGTAGTTCTACATATCCTTCTCCTTCTTCTTCTTCTTCATCTTATTCTGTTTCTAATGCATTTTCTGCTTTTCAATTACTGCTTCTTCTGCTTCTTCTTCAGCTTATTCATCTGTTATTTCTGCTTTTTCTTCTGTTATTGCTGCTTTTTCGGCTCATTCTTCTGTTATTTTGCTTTTTCCTCTGATTCTTCTGTTTCTTCCTCTTGTTCTTACAGTTTCTCTTGTTCTTCTTTCACTTCTATATCTCCTTCGTCTTCATCTTCTTCGGTTTCCTCTGCATATTTTTGCTTTTTCTATTACTTCTTCTGCATCTTCTGCATCATATTCAGCTTATTCTGTTATTTCTGCTTTTTCGGCTTATTCTTGTTATTTCTGCTTTTTCGGCTTACTCATCTGTTATTTCTGATTTATCCTCTTATTCCCCTGTTTCTTCTTCTTGTTCGTCTTGTTCTTCTAGCTCCTCTTGTTCTTCTTGTAATTCCACATCTCCTTCTTCTTCTTCATCTTTCTGTTTCTTCGGCATTGTTTGTTGTTTCAATTTCTTGCTCTTATTCTGATTCTTCTGCTTCTCCGCAGCTTAATTTTCTGTTATTTCTGCATTTTCGGCTATTTCTTTGGTTATTTCTGCTTTTTACTCTTATTCTTCTGTTTCTTCTGCTTGTTCTTCTTGTTCTCCTAGTTCTTGTTCCTCTCGTATTTCTACATCTCCTTTTTTCTTCTTTTTCAACTTCTTCTGTTTCTAATGCATTTTCTGCTTTTTCAATTACTTCTTCTTCTGCTTAAGCTTTTTCTTCACGTTATTCTTCTCTTATTTCTCCTATTTCGGCTTATTCTCCTGTTATTTCTGCTTTTCGCTTATTCTTTTGTTATTTCTGCTTTTTCCTCTTATTCCCATGTTTCTTCTTCTTGTTCTTCTTGTTCTTCTACTTCTTCTTGTAGTTCTACATATCCTTCTTCTTCTTCTTCTTCTTCATCTTATTCTGTTTCTAATGCATTTTTTGCTTTTCAATTGTTGCTTCTTCTTCAGCTCATTCTTCTGTTATTTCTGCTTTTTCGGCTTTTTCTTCTGTTATTGCTGCTTTTTCGGCTTATTCTTCTGTTATTTTTGCTTTTTCCTCTGATTCTTCTGTTTCTTCCTCTTGTTCTTACAGTTTCTCTTGTTCTTCTGTCACTTCTATATCTCCTTCGTCTTCATCTTCTTCGGTTTCCTCTGCATTTTTTTGCTTTTTCAATTACTTCTTCTGCTTCCTCTGCTTCATATTCAGCTTATTCTGTAATTTCTGCTTTTTCGGCTTATTCTTGTTATTTCTGATTTTTCGGCTTACTCATCTGTTATTTCTGATTTATCCTCTTATTCCCCTGTTTCTTCTTCTTGTTCGTCTTGTTCTTCTAGCTCCTCTTGTTCTTCTTGTAATTCTACATCTCCTTCTTCTTCTTCATCTTTCTGTTTCTTCTGCATTGTTTGTTGTTTCAATTTCTTGCTCTTATTCTGATTCTTCTGTTTCTCCGCAGCTTAATTTTCTGTTATTTCTTCTTTTTCGGCTATTTCTTTGGTTATTTCTGCTTTTTACTCTTATTCTTCTGTTTCTTCTGCTTGTTCTTCTTGGTCTCCTAGTTCTCGTTCCTCTCGTATTTCTACATCTCCTTTTTTCTTCTTTTTCAACTTCTTCTGTTTCTAATGCATTTTCTGCTTTTTCAATTACTTCTTCTGCTTCAGCTTTTTCTTCAACTTATTCTTCTCTTATTTCTGCTATTTCGGCTTATTCTCCTGTTATTTCTGCTTTTCGCTTATTCTTTTGTTATTTCTGCTTTTTCCTCTTATTCCCATGTTTCTTCTTCTTGTTCTTCTTGTTCTTCTACTTCTTCTTGTAGTTCTACATATCCTTCTTCTTCTTCTTCTTCTTCTTCTTCATCTTATTCTGTTTCTAATGCATTTTCTGCTTTTCAATTGTTGCTTCTTCTTCAGCTCATTCTTCTGTTATTTCTGCTTTTTCGGCTTTTTCTTCTGTTATTGCTGCTTTTTCGGCTCATTCTTCTGTTATTTTTGCTTTTTCCTCTGATTCTTCTGTTTCTTCCTCTTGTTCTTACAGTTTCTCTTGTTCTTCTTCCACTTCTATATCTCCTTCGTCTTCATCTTCTTCGGTTTCCTCTGCATTTTTTTGCTTTTTCACTTATTTCTTCTGCTTCCTCTGCTTCATATTCAGCTTATTCTGTAATTTCTGCTTTTTCGGCTTATTCTTGTTATTTCTGCTTTTTCGGCTTACTCGTCTGTTATTTCTGATTTATCCTCTTATTCCCCTGTTTCTTCTTCTTGTTCGTCTTGTTCTTCTAGCTCCTCTTGTTCTTCTTGTAATTCTACATCTCCTTCTTCTTCTTCATCTTTCTGTTTCTTCTGCATTGTTTGTTGTTTCAATTTTTTGCTCTTATTCTGATTCTTCTGCTTTTTCCGCAGCTTAATTTTCTGTTATTTCTGCTTTTTCGGCTATTTCTTTGGTTATTTCTGCTTTTTACTCTTATTCTTATGTTTCTTCTGCTTGTTCTTCTTGGTCTCCTAGTTCTTGTTCCTCTCGTATTTCTACATCTCCTTTTTTCTTCTTTTTCAACTTCTTCTGTTTCTAATGCATTTTCTGCTCTTTCAATTCCTTCTTCTTCTGCTTCAGCTTTTTCTTCACATTATTCTTCTCTTATTTCTGCTATTTCGGCTTATTCTCCTGTTATTTCTGCTTTTCGCTTATTCTTTTGTTATTTCTGCTTTTTCCTCTTATTCCCGTGTTTCTTCTTCTTGTTCTTCTTGTTCTTCTACTTCTTCTAGTAGTTCTACATATCCTTCTCCTTCTTCTTCTTCTTCATCTTATTCTGTTTCTAATGCATTTTCTGCTTTTCAATTACTGCTTCTTCTGCTTCTTCTTCAGCTTATTCTTCTGTTATTTCTGCTTTTTCTTCTGTTATTGCTGCTTTTTCGGCTCATTCTTCTGTTATTTTTGCTTTTTCCTCTGATTCTTCTGTTTCTTCCTCTTGTTCTTACAGTTTCTCTTGTTCTTCTTTCACTTCTATATCTCCTTCGTCTTCATCTTCTTCGGTTTCCTCTGCATATTTTTGCTTTTTCTATTACTTCTTCTGCTTCCTCTGTTTCATATTCAGCTTATACTGTTATTTCTGCTTTTTCGGCTTATTCTTGTTATTTCTGCTTTTTCGGCTTACTCATCTGTTATTTCTGATTTATCCTCTTATTCCCTGTTTCTTCTTCTTGTTCGTCTTGTTCTTCTAGCTCCTCTTGTTCTTCTTGTAATTCTACATCTCCTTCTTCTTCATCATCTTTCTGTTTCTTCTGCATTGTTTGTTGTTTCAATTTCTTGCTCTTATTCTGATTCTTCTGCTTCTCCGCAGCTTAATTTTCTGTTATTTCTTCTTTTTAGGCTATTTCTTTGGTTATTTCTGCTTTTTACTCTTATTCTTCTGTTTCTTCTGCTTGTTCTTCTTGTTCTCCTAGTTCTTGTTCCTCTCGTATTTCTACATCTCCTTTTTTCTTCTATTTCAACTTCTTCTGTTTCTAATGCATTTTCTGCGTTTTCAATTACTTCTTCTTCTGCTTCAGCATTTTCTTCACCTTATTCTTCTCTTATTTCTGCTATTTCGGCTTATTCTCCTGTTATTTCTGCTTTTCGCTTATTCTTTTGTTATTTCTGCTTTTTTCTCTTATTCCCATGTTTCTTCTTCTTGTTCTTCTTGTTCTTCTACTTCTTCTTGTAGTTCTACATATCCTTCTTCTTCTTCTTCTTCTTCTTCTTCTTCATCTTATTCTGTTTCTAATGCATTTTCTGCTTTTCAATTGTTGCTTCTTCTTCAGCTCATTCTTCTGTTATTTCTGCTTTTTCGGCTTTTGCTTCTGTTATTGCTGCTTTTTCGGCTTATTCTTCTGTTATTTTTGCTTTTTCCTCTGATTCTTCTGTTTCTTCCTCTTGTTCTTACAGTTTCTCTTGTTCTTCTTTCACTTCTATATCTCCTTCGTCTTCATCTTCTTCGGTTTCCTCTGCATTTTTTTGCTTTTTCAATTACTTCTTCTGCTTCCTCTGCTTCATATTCAGCTTATTCTGTTATTTCTGCTTTTTCGGCTTACTCATCTGTTATTTCTGATTTATCCTCTTATTCCCCTGTTTCTTCTTCTTGTTCGTCTTGTTCTTCTAGCTCCTCTTGTTCTTCTTGTAATTCTACATCTCCTTCTTCTTCTTCATCTTTCTGTTTCTTCAGCATTGTTTCTTTTTTCAATTTCCTGCTCTTATTCTGATTCTTCTGTTTCTCCGCAGCTTAATTTTCTGTTATTTCTGCTTTTTCGGCTATTTCTTTGGTTATTTCTGCTTTTTACTTTTATTCTTCTGTTTCTTCTGCTTGTTCTTCTTGGTCTCCTAGTTCTTGTTCCTCTCGTATTTCTACATCTCCTTTTTTCTTCTTTTTCAACTTCTTCTGTTTCTAATGCATTTTCTGCTTTTTCAATTACTTCTTCTGCTTCAGCTTTTTCTTCACCTTATTCTTCTCTTATTTCTGTTATTTCGGCTTATTCTCCTGTTATTTCTGCTTTTCGCTTATTCTTTTGTTATTTCTGCTTTTTCCTCTTATTCCCATGTTTCTTCTTCTTGTTCTTCTTGTTCTTCTACTTCTTCTAGTAGTTCTACATATCCTTCTCCTTCTTCTTCTTCTTCATCTTATTCTGTTTCTAATGCATTTTCTGCTTTTCAATTACTGCTTCTTCTGCTTCTTCTTCAGCTTATTCTTCTGTTATTTCTGCTTTTTCTTCTGTTATTGCTGCTTTTTCGGCTCATTCTTCTGTTATTTTTGCTGTTTCCTCTGATTCTTCTGTTTCTTCCTCTTGTTCTTACAGTTTCTCTTGTTCTTCTTTCACTTCTATATCTCCTTCGTCTTCATCTTCTTCGGTTTCCTCTGCATTTTTTTGCTTTTTCAATTACTTCTTCTGCTTCCTCTGCTTCATATTCAGCTTATTCTGTTATTTCTGCTTTTTCGGCTTACTCATCTGTTATTTCTGATTTATCCTCTTATTCCCCTGTTTCTTCTTCTTGTTCGTCTTGTTCTTCTAGCTCCTCTTGTTCTTCTTGTAATTCTACATCTCCTTCTTCTTCTTCATCTTTCTGTTTCTTCTGCATTGTTTGTTGTTTCACTTTCTTGCTCTTATTCTGATTCTTCTGCTTCTCCGCAGCTTAATTTTCTGTTATTTCTGCTTTTTCGGCTATTTCTTTGGTTATTTCTGCTTTTTACTCTTATTCTTCTGTTTCTTCTGCTTGTTCTTCTTGTTCTCCTAGTTCTTGTTCCTCTCGTATTTCTACATCTCCTTTTTTCTTCTTTTTCAACTTCTTCTGTTTCTAATGCATTTTCTGCTTTTTCACTTACTTCTTCTGCTTCAGCTTTTTCTTCACCTTATTCTTCTCTTATTTCTGCTATTTCGGCTTATTCTCCTGTTATTTCTGCTTTTCGCTTATTCTTTTGTTATTTCTGCTTTTTCCTCTTATTCCCATGTTTCTTCTTCTTGTTCTTCTTGTTCTTCTACTTCTTCTTGTAGTTCTACATATCCTTCTTCTTCTTCTTCTTCTTCATCTTATTCTGTTTCTAATGCATTTTCTGCTTTTCAATTGTTGCTTCTTCTTCAGCTCATTCTTCTGTTATTTCTGCTTTTTCGGCTTTTTCTTCTGTTATTGCTGCTTTTTCGGCTTATTCTTCTGTTATTTTTGCTTTTTCCTCTGATTCTTCTGTTTCTTCCTCTTGTTCTTACAGTTTCTCTTGTTCTTCTTTCACTTCTATATCTCCTTCGTCTTCATCTTCTTCTGTTTCCTCTACATTTTTTTGCTTTTTCAATTAATTCTTCTGCTTCCTCTGCTTCATATTCAGCTTATTCTGTTATTTCTGCTTTTTCGGCTTACTCATCTGTTATTTCTGATTTATCCTCTTATTCCCCTTTTTCTTCTTCTTGTTCGTCTTGTTCTTCTAGCTCCTCTTGTTCTTCTTGTAATTCTACATCTCCTTCTTCTTCTTCATCTTTCTGTTTCTTCTGCATTGTTTGTTGTTTCAATTTCTTGCTCTTATTCTGATTCTTCTGTTTCTCCGCAGCTTAATTTTCTGTTATTTCTTCTTTTTCGGCTATTTCTTTGGTTATTTCTGCTTTTTACTCTTATTCTTCTGTTTCTTCTGCTTGTTCTTCTTGGTCTCCTAGTTCTCGTTCCTCTCGTATTTCTACATCTCCTTTTTTCTTCTTTTTCAACTTCTTCTGTTTCTAATGCATTTTCTGCTTTTTCAATTACTTCTTCTGCTTCAGCTTTTTCTTCAACTTATTCTTCTCTTATTTCTGCTATTTCGGCTTATTCTCCTGTTATTTCTGCTTTTCGCTTATTCTTTTGTTACTTCTGCTTTTTCCTCTTATTCCCATGTTTCTTCTTCTTGTTCTTCTTGTTCTTCTACTTCTTCTTGTAGTTCTACATAACCTTCTTCTTCTTCTTCTTCTTCTTCTTCTTCATCTTATTCTGTTTCTAATGCATTTTCTGCTTTTCAATTGTTGCTTCTTCTTCAGCTCATTCTTCTGTTATTTCTGCTTTTTCGGCTTTTTCTTCTGTTATTGCTGCTTTTTCGGCTCATTCTTCTGTTATTTTTGCTTTTTCCTCTGATTCTTCTGTTTCTTCCTCTTGTTCTTACAGTTTCTCTTGTTCTTCTTTCACTTCTATATCTCCTTCGTCTTCATCTTCTTCGGTTTCCTCTGCATTTTTTTGCTTTTTAAATTATTTCTTCTGCTTCCTCTGCTTCATATTCAGCTTATTCTGTAATTTCTGCTTTTTCGGCTTATTCTTGTTATTTCTGCTTTTTCGGCTTACTCGTCTGTTATATCTGATTTATCCTCTTATTCCCCTGTTTCTTCTTCTTGTTCGTCTTGTTCTTCTAGCTCCTCTTGTTCTTCTTGTAATTCTACATCTCCTTCTTCTTCTTCATCTTTCTGTTTCTTCTGCATTGTTTGTTGTTTCAATTTTTTGCTCTTATTCTGATTCTTCTGCTTTTTCCGCAGCTTAATTTTCTGTTATTTCTGCTTTTTCGGCTATTTCTTTGGTTATTTCTGCTTTTTACTCTTATTCTTCTGTTTCTTCTGCTTGTTCTTCTTGTTCTCCTAGTTCTTGTTCCTCTCGTATTTCTACATCTCCTTTTTTCTTCTTTTTCAACTTCTTCTGTTTCTAATGCATTTTCTGCGTTTTCAATTACTTCTTCTTCTGCTTCAGCATTTTCTTCACCTTATTCTTCTCTTATTTCTGCTATTTCGGCTTATTCTCCTGTTATTTCTGCTTTTCGCTTATTCTTTTGTTATTTCTGCTTTTTTCTCTTATTCCCATGTTTCTTCTTCTTGTTCTTCTTGTTCTTCTACTTCTTCTTGTAGTTCTACATATCCTTCTTCTTCTTCTTCTTCTTCTTCTTCATCTTATTCTGTTTCTAATGCATTTTCTGCTTTTCAATTGTTGCTTCTTCTTCAGCTCATTCTTCTGTTATTTCTGCTTTTTCGGCTTTTTCTTCTGTTATTGCTGCTTTTTTGGCTTATTCTTCTGTTATTTTTGCTTTTTCCTCTGATTCTTCTGTTTCTTCCTCTTGTTCTTACAGTTTCTCTTGTTCTTCTTTCACTTCTATATCTCCTTCGTCTTCATCTTCTTCGGTTTCCTCTGCATTTTTTTGCTTTTTCAATTACTTCTTCTGCTTCCTCTGCTTCATATTCAGCTTATTCTGTTATTTCTGCTTTTTCGGCTTACTCATCTGTTATTTCTGATTTATCCTCTTATTCCCCTGTTTCTTCTTCTTGTTCGTCTTGTTCTTCTAGCTCCTCTTGTTCTTCTTGTAATTCTACATCTCCTTCTTCTTCTTCATCTTTCTGTTTCTTCAGCATTGTTTCTTTTTTCAATTTCCTGCTCTTATTCTGATTCTTCTGTTTCTCCGCAGCTTAATTTTCTGTTATTTCTGCTTTTTCGGCTATTTCTTTGGTTATTTCTGCTTTTTACTTTTATTCTTCTGTTTCTTCTGCTTGTTCTTCTTGGTCTCCTAGTTCTTGTTCCTCTCGTATTTCTACATCTCCTTTTTTCTTCTTTTTCAACTTCTTCTGTTTCTAATGCATTTTCTGCTTTTTCAATTACTTCTTCTGCTTCAGCTTTTTCTTCAACTTATTCTTCTCTTATTTCTGTTATTTCGGCTTATTCTCCTGTTATTTCTGCTTTTCGCTTATTCTTTTCTTATTTCTGCTTTTTCCTCTTATTCCCATGTTTCTTCTTCTTGTTCTTCTTGTTCTTCTACTTCTTCTAGTAGTTCTACATATCCTTCTCCTTCTTCTTCTTCTTCATCTTATTCTGTTTCTAATGCATTTTCTGCTTTTCAATTACTGCTTCTTCTGCTTCTTCTTCAGCTTATTCTTCTGTTATTTCTGCTTTTTCTTCTGTTATTGCTGCTTTTTCGGCTCATTCTTCTGTTATTTTTGCTGTTTCCTCTGATTCTTCTGTTTCTTCCTCTTGTTCTTACAGTTTCTCTTGTTCTTCTTTCACTTCTATATCTCCTTCGTCTTCATCTTCTTCGGTTTCCTCTGCATTTTTTGCTTTTTCAATTACTTCTTCTGCTTCCTCTGCTTCATATTCAGCTTATTCTGTTATTTCTGCTTTTTCGGCTTACTCATCTGTTATTTCTGATTTATCCTCTTATTCCCCTGTTTCTTCTTCTTGTTCGTCTTGTTCTTCTAGCTCCTCTTGTTCTTCTTGTAATTCTACATCTCCTTCTTCTTCTTCATCTTTCTGTTTCTTCTGCATTGTTTGTTGTTTCACTTTCTTGCTCTTATTCTGATTCTTCTGCTTCTCCGCAGCTTAATTTTCTGTGATTTCTGCTTTTTCGGCTATTTCTTTGGTTATTTCTGCTTTTTACTCTTATTCTTCTGTTTCTTCTGCTTGTTCTTCTTGTTCTCCTAGTTCTTGTTCCTCTCGTATTTCTACATCTCCTTTTTTCTTCTTTTTCAACTTCTTCTGTTTCTAATGCATTTTCTGCTTTTTCACTTACTTCTTCTGCTTCAGCTTTTTCTTCACCTTATTCTTCTCTTATTTCTGCTATTTCGGCTTATTCTCCTGTTATTTCTGCTTTTCGCTTATTCTTTTGTTATTTCTGCTTTTTCCTCTTATTCCATGTTTCTTCTTCTTGTTCTTCTTGTTCTTCTACTTCTTCTTGTAGTTCTACATATCCTTCTTCTTCTTCTTCTTCTTCTTCTTCATCTTATTCTGTTTCTAATGCATTTTCTGCTTTTCAATTGTTGCTTCTTCTTCAGCTCATTCTTCTGTTATTTCTGCTTTTTCGGCTTTTTCTTCTGTTATTGCTGCTTTTTCGGCTCATTCTTCTGTTATTTTTGCTTTTTCCTCTGATTCTTCTGTTTCTTCCTCTTGTTCTTACAGTTTCTCTTGTTCTTCTTTCACTTCTATATCTCCTTCGTCTTCATCTTCTTCGGTTTCCTCTGCATTTTTTTGCTTTTTCAATTACTTCTTCTGCTTCCTCTGCTTCATATTCAGCTTATTCTGTTATTTCTGCTTTTTCGGCTTACTCATCTGTTATTTCTGATTTATCCTCTTATTCCCCTGTTTCTTCTTCTTGTTCGTCTTGTTCTTCTAGCTCCTCTTGTTCTTCTTGTAATTCTACATCTCCTTCTTCTTCTTCATCTTTCTGTTTCTTCTGCATTGTTTCTTTTTTCAATTTCCTGCTCTTATTCTGATTCTTCTGTTTCTCCGCATCTTAATTTTCTGTTATTTCTGCTTTTTCGGCTATTTCTTTGGTTATTTCTGCTTTTTACTTTTATTCTTCTGTTTCTTCTGCTTGTTCTTCTTGGTCTCCTAGTTCTTGTTCCTCTCGTATTTCTACATCTCCTTTTTTCTTCTTTTTCAACTTCTTCTGTTTCTAATGCATTTTCTGCTTTTTCAATTACTTCTTCTGCTTCAGCTTTTTCTTCAACTTATTCTTCTCTTATTTCTGTTATTTCGGCTTATTCTCCTGTTATTTCTGCTTTTCGCTTATTCTTTTGTTATTTCTGCTTTTTCCTCTTATTCTCATGTTTCTTCTTCTTGTTCTTCTTGTTCTTCTACTTCTTCTAGTAGTTCTACATATCCTTCTCCTTCTTCTTCTTCTTCATCTTATTCTGTTTCTAATGCATTTTCTGCTTTTCAATTACTGCTTCTTCTGCTTCTTCTTCAGCTTATTCTTCTGTTATTTCTGCTTTTTCTTCTGTTATTGCTGCTTTTTCGGCTCATTCTTCTGTTATTTTTGCTGTTTCCTCTGATTCTTCTGTTTCTTCCTCTTGTTCTTACAGTTTCTCTTGTTCTTCTTTCACTTCTATATCTCCTTCGTCTTCATCTTCTTCGGTTTCCTCTGCATTTTTTTGCTTTTTCAATTACTTCTTCTGCTTCCTCTGCTTCATATTCAGCTTATTCTGTTATTTCTGCTTTTTCGGCTTACTCATCTGTTATTTCTGATTTATCCTCTTATTCCCCTGTTTCTTCTTCTTGTTCGTCTTGTTCTTCTAGCTCCTCTTGTTCTTCTTGTAATTCTACATCTCCTTCTTCTTCTTCATCTTTCTGTTTCTTCTGCATTGTTTGTTGTTTCACTTTCTTGCTCTTATTCTGATTCTTCTGCTTCTCCGCAGCTTAATTTTCTGTGATTTCTGCTTTTTCGGCTATTTCTTTGGTTATTTCTGCTTTTTACTCTTATTCTTCTGTTTCTTCTGCTTGTTCTTCTTGTTCTCCTAGTTCTTGTTCCTCTCGTATTTCTACATCTCCTTTTTTCTTCTTTTTCAACTTCTTCTGTTTCTAATGCATTTTCTGCTTTTTCACTTACTTCTTCTGCTTCAGCTTTTTCTTCACCTTATTCTTCTCTTATTTCTGCTATTTCGGCTTATTCTCCTGTTATTTCTGCTTTTCGCTTATTCTTTTGTTATTTCTGCTTTTTCCTCTTATTCCCATGTTTCTTCTTCTTGTTCTTCTTGTTCTTCTACTTCTTCTTGTAGTTCTACATATCCTTCTTCTTCATCTTCTTCTTCATCTTATTCTGTTTCTAATGCATTTTCTGCTTTTCTATAGTTGCTTCTTCTTCAGCTCATTCTTCTGTTATTTCTGCTTTTTCGGCTTTTTCTTCTGTTATTGCTGCTTTTTCGGCTTATTCTTCTGTTATTTTTGCTTTTTCCTCTGATTCTTCTGTTTCTTCCTCTTGTTCTTACAGTTTCTCTTGTTCTTCTTTCACTTCTATATCTCCTTCGTCTTCATCTTCTTCGGTTTCCTCTGCATTTTTTTGCTTTTTCAATTACTTCTTCTGCTTCCTCTGCTTCATATTCAGCTTATTCTGTTATTTCTGCTTTTTCGGCTTACTCATCTGTTATTTCTGATTTATCCTCTTATTCCCCTGTTTCTTCTTCTTGTTCGTCTTGTTCTTCTAGCTCCTCTTGTTCTTCTTGTAATTCTACATCTCCTTCTTCTTCTTCATCTTTCTGTTTCTTCTGCATTGTTTGTTGTTTCACTTTCTTGCTCTTATTCTGATTCTTCTGCTTCTCCGCAGCTTAATTTTCTGTTATTTCTGCTTTTTCGGCTATTTCTTTGGTTATTTCTGCTTTTTACTCTTATTCTTCTGTTTCTTCTGCTTGTTCTTCTTGTTCTCCTAGTTCTTGTTCCTCTCGTATTTCTACATCTCCTTTTTTCTTCTTTTTCAACTTCTTCTGTTTCTAATGCATTTTCTGCTTTTTCAATTACTTCTTCTGCTTCAGCTTTTTCCTCACCTTATTCTTCTCTTATTTCTGCTATTTCGGCTTATTCTCCTGTTATTTCTGCTTTTCGCTTATTCTTTTGTTATTTCTGCTTTTTCCTCTTATTCCCATGTTTCTTCTTCTTGTTCTTCTTGTTCTTCTACTTCTTCTTGTAGTTCTACATATCCTTCTTCTTCTTCTTCTTCATCTTATTCTGTTTCTAATGCATTTTCTGCTATTCAATTGTTGCTTCTTCTTCAGCTCATTCTTCTGTTATTTCTGCTTTTTCGGCTTTTTCTTCTGTTATTGCTGCTTTTTCGGCTTATTCTTCTGTTATTTTTGCTTTTTCCTCTGATTCTTCTGTTTCTTCCTCTTGTTCTTACAGTTTCTCTTGTTCTTCTTTCACTTCTATATCTCCTTCGTCTTCATCTTCTTCTGTTTCCTCTGCATTTTTTTGCTTTTTCAATTACTTCTCCTGCTTCCTCTGCTTCATATTCAGCTTATTCTATTATTTCTGCTTTTTCGGCTTATTCTTGTTATTTCTGCTTTTTCGGCTTACTCATCTGTTATTTCTGATTTATCCTCTTATTCCCCTGTTTCTTCTTCTTGTTCGTCTTGTTCTTCTAGCTCCTCTTGTTCTTCTTGTAATTCTACATCTCCTTCTTCTTCTTCATCTTTCTGTTTCTTCTGCATTGTTTGTTGTTTCACTTTCTTGCTCTTATTCTGATTCTTCTGCTTCTCCGCAGCTTAATTTTCTGTTAATTCTGCTTTTTCGTCTATTTCTTTGGTTATTTCTGCTTTTTACTCTTATTCTTCTGTTTCTTCTGCTTGTTCTTCTTGTTCTCCTAGTTCTTGTTCCTCTCGTATTTCTACATCTCCTTTTTTCTTCTTTTTCAACTTCTTCTGTTTCTAATGCATTTTCTGCTTTTTCAATTACTTCTTCTGCTTCAGCTTTTTCTTCACCTTATTCTTCTCTTATTTCTGCTATTTCGGCTTATTCTCCTGTTATTTCTGCTTTTCGCTTATTCTTTTGTTATTTCTGCTTTTTCCTCTTATTCCCATGTTTCTTCTTCTTGTTCTTCTTGTTCTTCTACTTCTTCTTGTAGTTCTACATATCCTTCTTCTTCTTCTTCTTCTTCTTCTTCTTCATCTTATTCTGTTTCTAATGCATTTTCTGCTTTTCAATTGTTGCTTCTTCTTCAGCTCATTCTTCTGTTATTTCTGCTTTTTCGGCTTTTTCTTCTGTTATTGCTGCTTTTTCGGCTTATTCTTCTGTTATTTTTGCTTTTTCCTCTGATTCTTCTGTTTCTTCCTCTTGTTCTTACAGTTTCTCTTTTTCTTCTTTCACTTCTATATCTCCTTCGTCTTCATCTTCTTCGGTTTCCTCTGCATTTTTTTGCTTTTTCAATTAATTCTTCTGCTTCCTCTGATTCATATTCAGCTTATTCTGTTATTTCTGCTTTTTCGGCTTACTCATCTCTTATTTCTGATTTATCCTCTTATTCCCCTGTTTCTTC